>NC_136483.1:67687594-67907594 GCF_053919585.1 Euprymna scolopes
CACGAATAGGCCCCTATATGTTGACTATTATAGAAAACTGATCACATATAATGATAGAAGATGTATCAAGACACAGGAATGGGTATGTTTGATCTGGCATAATGATGATTCATTAAAATTGTGGGGTCTGCGTACGCGCCTGGTACACAAAGTATGGAAATAAACAGTTTTAAAATTTAAAAAACAGCGTTTCCAACTGTTTTTGATATAGATGTACATAAGAATAATTTGGTATGTATGTTTTAACTTAAATAGGGATGGTATAATATAATTATGTAGTCTGCGTTCGCGCCTGGCCTCCATAGAATGGAATAGGCACAAACTTTAATAAAGACTTTTCATATCTTTCTGCGTAAGTATACTTTGATAATTATGTTTCAGTTCGAAGAAATATGGTATAATAAAAGTACGGGGTGTTTGTTCGCACCTGACCTCCATAGAATGGAAATATGTCACAAAGTTTAACAAGTTTTTTTTTTAATATAGATCCACAGAATATTATGATAAGTGTTTCAGTGTGAACAGGTATGGTATAATAAATTATGGGGTTTATCTATTTTATTATTATTTTCATCATATTTTGCTTTGATTTTGATACCACCAAATTAGAAGATATCTCTTTACAACCCTTCCTTTTCGTAACCTATCATACTTTCATAAATCAGAGTCCATTTTCTGTAGGCTGTTTTTGAACCCAATCAACGATGGATACTTTTGCTAGTATATATATATATATATATATATATATATATATATATATATATATATATATATATATATATATATACACACACAATAGATACTATATATATATATATATATACATACACACAATAGATACTATATATATATACATACATACACACATTAGATACTATATATATATACACACACATTAGATATTATATACATACACACACATTAGATACTATATATATATGCACACATTAGATACTATATATATATATATATATACACACACATTAGATACTATATATATATATATATATATATATATATACACACATTAGATACTATATATATATATATATATATATATATATATATATATATATATATATATATGAGCAAACAGTTAATAAAACATGTTAAAAAACACTTTGAAATGAGTTAAAAACATATTTAATCTGAAAAGGAAACACTAGATAAGTGGATAGTCCTTAATCCGCGGAGTTTCGAAGAAATACTTTCTTTCTTATCAGAGGGTAGGAATTAGCAAAATGCGGGATCGGATTTTGCATGCAAAAGTATTTGATGAAACAACAAGTAAGTCAAAGATCTTACTTGATAACAAAAAAGTGAAGCAGAGGGAATATGGTGAAGAAAAAGGTGATTACACGTGAATGGATTGTCTGGTGGAAGATAAATAATCCAGTGACGGTAAAATCCAAATATATAACTTCAAGAAAGTTAATTGAATTTCCATTTGCACAAGTAAAATCCATTTCTTCATCATATTCCCTCTGGATCATTTTGGTAAATTTAATTTTTATTATATATATATATATATATATATATATATATATATATATATATATATATATATATATATATATATATATACACACAATAGATACTATATATATATATACATATATACATATATATATATATATATACATACACAATAGATACTATATATATATATATATATACATACATACACTATATATATATATATATATATATATATATATATATATATACATACACACACTATAGATACTATATATATATATACATACACTCACTACATATATATTGTTGCCCGGTCGTAAAACATGCATAAATATTATATTTTAATTAATACCGAAACTGAGACATGTGCATGCAAATAATGTTTTTTCTAAACAGTTCAGTTTTTGTAAGTAAAAAAACAGGAAAAAATACTCGAGCGTAGATCTAAACGAAAACCTAAAGACAGTGAGTCAAGTACGATAACCATTGGACCAGCATGACACGGTCTGTATCAAGTGTTTTTAAACTACTTATTCTTAACATAAGTAATCTGTAACTATTCACGTATTTGTGAAACAGCTAGTAAACAGATAAAATCTTACGACACACTCCACCAATTTTGATCTCTAAGCAGCCAGTTTTCCGGATGAAAAACGGATTAAAAAGTTTTCCACATGTCTTAATATTCTATATATTCTTACTTATATATAATATAATTAAAAACGAATAAAGAAAAGTTATAAGCTTTTATACTTTTCGCATTCTTTTTTATTCATATATATATATATATATATATATATATATATATATATATATATATATTGGGCAAATTTGTATTTACATAGACTCGAGTATATATATATATATATATATATATATATATATATATATATAATTATCTTTTTTACTATAATAATTAAATACCTACAGACACTAGTGTTTCATCCTTTCGGGATTCTTCAGTGCAGGGTGTCACGATTACTACCAGTCGAACGATTCGAACCCCGCGACACGAGATATCTCTGGCTCGATTAGCGGGGGCCGCATCCATTCGGCTACCATTAATCGTGTGAAATAGCGTTGAATTTTAAACATTTTAATTTAAATGTTCATTACGTCAGACAGACAGTGATCAAATCGTTATACGATGATCTACGCATAAGAGCTAAATTGACCGACTTTTAATTCAACTGAAAGTGCTCAACGATAAGAAACGAATTTCTTAAAGGGGCTGTCATAATTATTTTTTTTACTATAATAATTAAATACCTACAGACACTAGTGTTTCATCCTTTCGGGATTCTTCAGTGCAGGGTGTCATGATTACTACCAGTCGAACGATTCGAACCCCGCGACATATATATATATATATATATATATATATATATATATATATATATATATATATATATATATATATATATGTCATCACTATTAAAAACTGATATATCTAAAACATATAACTTTCATGGGTGTAGGAGATTTACAGATGACCTTATATGTATAAACGATAATGATGAATTCGAAAAAAATAAACATCTTATATATCCAAACGAACTAAAATTGGATTGTGAACATAGAGGACAACAGGCTACATTTCTGGATTTATATATAAACATTGAGGATGGGATTTTTCTTTATAAAATATTTGATAAAAGAAACGCTTTCCCCTTTAAAATAGTACGTATGCCCCATAAAGATAGCACCTGCCCTGTTTTTATGTTTTATGGAACCATTATGTCAGAGTTTTTGAGAATAGCCCGCGTTACTTTAAAATTAACAGATTTTATACCACCAGTTTCTAGCTTAGTAATAAGGATGAGAAAACAAGGTGGGGATAAAAATAAAATATTTAAACAGTTAAATAAATCATTTGTTCGTTATCCTGATGCTTTTGAATCGTTTAAGATTAACCAGACTATATTAATAACGGAAATCCAAAACTACATTAGCAATGTATAAAATGTATTTATAATAAACATATAATAAAATTATTATAAAAAAAAATGTATATATGTAAAAATATTTTTAACCTTTATATATCTAATTTTTAATAAATAAGAATGTAAATATACTAAATACTAATCATAGTGGGGGTGATAAGTAGTTAAATGGATTAATCCGTAATCTTATAAATACAAAACTGATAAATTAAAAAATGTATCCATTTTAAATGTGGAAATTGATGAATCACACAGGTAAGAAATTCATTTTTATAGTATGAAAAGGTTAGTAACTGCAATTAAGAATAGGAAATTGGATCAAATGTTTGTAACATGTCTTCTTCCTAAGATTAAGGGTGGTGGTGTTTGATCAACACTGCTGGGGAGCCATGATGTAACACACTGTTTTGTTTTTAAATCCCCGAAACAGTGTTTCATGGTAAACAACTGATGATCCCTTGAAAAATAAATTATTGGTAAATTCGAGAGCGAGTTGATGCAGTGACTGCAGGTGATTAAATGACTTACTGACTAGATGGTTTTCTAACGAATGATAAAAAATATTTTTTGTATAGTTTTTAAGGTTAAAAACTTCAAAGACTATATATATATATATATATATATATATATATATATATATATATATATATATATATATATATATATATATTAGTGTCCGGACGATTAATCGGAATTGGTCATCGAAAATATCAGAATTTTTCAGGGTATTGGTAGCAGAAAAAATTGTACCTATTTTCTGATGCTAAAAACAATTTCTTTGATTATCTATTTTCTTTATTTGATTTTGGTGAAAACAAAATCTTCCACTGCTGGTAATAATACTAAAATAATAACTATTTATTTTGGTGAAAACAAAATCTTCCACTGCTGGTAATAATACTAAAATAATAACTATTTATTTTGGTGAAAACAAAATCTTCCACTGCTGGTAATAATACTAAAATAATAAATATTTATTTTGGTGAAAACAAAATCTTCCACTGCTGGTAATAATACTAAAATAATAAATATTTGATTTTGGTGAAAACAAAATCTTCCACTGCTGGTAATAATACTAAAATAATAAATATTTGATTTTGGTGAAAACAAAATCTTCCACTGCTGGTAATAATACTAAAATAATAAATATTTGATTTTGGTGAAAACAAAATCTTCCACTGCTGGTAATAATACTAAAATAATAAATATTTGATTTTGGTGAAAACAAAATCTTCCACTGCTGGTAATAATACTAAAATAATAAATATTTGATTTTGGTGAAAACAAAATCTTCCACTGCTGGTAATAATACTAAAATAATAAATATTTATTTTGGTGAAAACAAAATCTTCCACTGCTGGTAATAATACTAAAATAATAAATATTTATTTTGGTTAAAACAAAATCTTCCACTGCTGGTAATAATACTAAAATAATAAATATTTATTTTGGTTAAAACAAAATCTTCCACTGCTGGTAATAATACTAAAATAATAAATATTTGATTTTGGTGAAAACAAAATCTTCCACTGCTGGTAATAATACTAAAATAATAAATATTTATTTTGGTTAAAAAAAACTCTTCCCCTGCTGGTAATAATACTAAAATAATAAATATTTATTTTGGTGAAAACAAAATCTTCCACTGCTGGTAATAATACTAAAATAATAAATACTTGATTTTGGTGAACACAAAATCTTCCACTGCTGGTAATAATACTAAAATAATAAATATTTATTTTGGTTAAAACAAAATCTTCCACTGCTGGTAATAATACTAAAATAATAAATATTTGATTTTGGTGAAAACAAAATCTTCCACTGCTGGTAATAATACTAAAATAATAAATATTTATTTTGGTTAAAAAAAACTCTTCCCCTGCTGGTAATAATACTAAAATAATAAATATTTATTTTGGTGAAAACAAAATCTTCCACTGCTGGTAAAATAATACTAAAATAATAACTATTTATTTTGGTGAAAACAAAATCTTCCACTGCTGGTAATAATACTAAAATAATAAATATTTATTTTGGTTAAAACAAAATCTTCCACTGCTGGTAATAATACTAAAATAATAACTATTTATTTTGGTGAAAACAAAATCTTCCACTGCTGGTAAAATAATAAAATAATAAATATTTATTTTGGTGAAAACAAAATCTTCCACTGCTGGTAATAATACTAAAATAATAAATATTTATTTTGGTGAAAACAAAATCTTCCACTGCTGGTAATAATACTAAAATAATAAATATTTTATTTTGGTTAAAACAAAATCTTCCACTGCTGGTAATAATACTAAAATAATAAATATTTGATTTTGGTTAAAACAAAATCTTCCACTGCTGGTAATAATACTAAAATAATAAATATTTTATTTTGGTTAAAACAAAATCTTCCACTGCTGGTAATAATACTAAAATAATAAATATTTATTTTGGTTAAAACAAAATCTTCCACTGCTGGTAATAATACTAAAATAATAAATATTTGATTTTGGTTAAAACAAAATCTTCCACTGCTGGTAATAATACTAAAATAATAAATATTTTATTTTGGTTAAAACAAAATCTTCCACTGCTGGTAATAATACTAAAATAATAAATATTTATTTTGGTTAAAACAAAATCTTCCACTGCTGGTAAAATAATACTAAAATAATAACTATTTATTTTGGTGAAAACAAAATCTTCCACTGCTGGTAATAATACTAAAATAATAACTATTTATTTTGGTGAAAACAAAATCTTCCACTGCTGGTAAAATAATACTAAAGTAATAACTATTTATTTTGGTGAAAACAAAATCTTCCACTGCTGGTAATAATACTAAAATAATAAATATTTATTGCTTTACACTTCTAGTAAAAACTAAAATTCATAAACTCCCCCCCCCCCACACACACACACACAAATGTGTTTTTACGTCTGAGAAAATATATAAACATTTAAGATGTGTTTTACGGTAATCGAGACAAAATAACCATTTAGAGATTTATAAAGAATTGGAATATAATACAGAATCTGTAATTGTATTGGAATCGGGAAAAAATATTGGAATTGTATTTTCTATTATCTAATGAGCAAGCGTTTGTGTATATGTTTGTGTATATGTCCAGCTAAAACAAAAAATTCAAAACAAACCCTCGCAAAGTTGGTATTTTCTTAACCAATGTTGCCTCGGATGTATAATATGCAAAATTTCGAAAAGATTGTTTATTCTTTCAACGGTAAACGGATCCCAGAGCTGTTTTTTTTTCTCTGAGTTTTAATGTAAAGATTCTGACTTCTGATGCAATACTCTATCTGACCCAGATATGTTCTAGGTCGGAGCACTGCTTCATCTAGGGAGGGGGGGGGGCTTAAAGCAATTTTTCCTGTCTTAACAGAGTAAAAAATCGATTTTGTAATCTACTAGAGGAGGAGTCAATTTCTTTCGTACAGTCCATTTATCACAGAAAAGACATTGCTAGTCTTTCTCTAATCTACCGTTATTTCCATGGAAGGTGTTCGACTGAGCTCCAATCTCTGGTTCATCTTTGTAAGACATTCATAACAAGAACTCCTCTTCTACCACAGTTGCAAATAACTTTTCTTTATTTTGTAATCGTCTATGTAATATTAAATAGAATTTCTTTCCAAGAATGTCCTTTTTATAGAATACGTTACCATGTAACTGTAAGCTACAACTTAGTCGTCTTCAATTTCAATATCAATAAACACTTGCCACAAAGCGTCCTCATAAGTAATGAAATGTTCATTTCTATTCATCATTTTAAATCCTCTCATTTAATTAGCAATATATCTGTCTCATTAACTTCTACTGTAAAGTGCTTTTAGCCTTAATAGGTGATGGCTCAATACTGAAAAAAAAAAATCCGATTCATTAATAATTTCTGTTTATTGTAAAATCGGTTCTCTCGATCGCTGTAAACACTTTCTCATAGCTATCCTCTATCTCTACAAATCTATCAAACCATGGATGGAGTACTGCTGTCATATTTGGACTGTTGAATCTCTGATTTAAAGGTTCTTGATGAAGTGCAGAAACGTATCTGTGATTTGACTGATCACACACTTTTTTCTTCACTGTAACCTCCCAGACGTGATGTTTCTAGTCTCGCTTATTTTTATAAATGCTCAGAATTATCTCATTTATTCTCTGCTTTCTTTTTTCCAGCTTACTTAACTCATTGGTCTAGTGGTCTCCATCAATTCGCCGTTTTTATAACAAAGCTTCTTATTCTCGTAGTTTCTTCCCAAGAAATTTAACCTTGTGGAACTCTCTTCCCGCTCACTGTTTTCCTTCTACCCATAGCCTTGATCTTTTCAACTTCTTGTTATTTTCCTTACATCTCGTGGCTTCACGTCTTGTCTCGAGCGATTTTCATAAAAAACACATGATTTAAAAAATATTATCACCTAATGCATTTCACTTTCATAATCATATTTAATAAGAAAAATTAAACTTCAAAGAGTGAGCATTTTATTTTATTTATATGGAAAGGATATTATTTCAAGAGATGAACTAAGAAACATATAGAGATAGACGATAGAAAGAGAAAAGCAGAGAGAGAGAGAGAGAGAGAGAGCGAGAGCTTTTAATCAATAATTTCTTTTAAACATCACTTTAATTATTAGAAATCGTTTTACTTTTTTGAAGGCCAACTGGTGTCATATTAAAATTTAATAAAAAGGTAATCTCCTAAAAACCGAATTTTTATTAAGTAGTAAAAAAAATGGCAATACGAAAAGCGGACATAAAATGAAGAAAATCATTGACTTTTATTATTTCTTTTTGTTTTTGTTTTTTTGAAACGGAAATGATTTTTTTTTTATTTAAAGAAGTACTTAAATTGTACACACCGGTGTTAACTTTAAACCAGTCCCTTTTAAATTGAACATGAAGTGCAATAATAATAAACATATTTACAAAAAAAAAAAAAATATATATATATATATATATATATATATAAAATAAAATAAAGAAAGTAAAAACTCCAGAACAAGACTGAAAGAGATACAGATAGTATATGTATAGGTTGTTCAATACAAATGTGACACATTTTGGAAAAAAAAGATAAAACGTCATATCTTGGCCTATAATTGAGGGATTCTCAAAATTCAACAAGTATCTCTTAGAGGATTTGTAATAATTGAATCGCCAAGTAATTCCAACGAATGTTGAAACGCAAATGAGTTTAATTGCTGCTCTCTTTTCTTTTTTTTTTTTTTTTGCTGTATTGGGATTCGCTTTCCACCTCACTATTCAAAGCAAGGAAGTTTTCATAGAAACACGTGAATTCGAAATATTATCAACCAATGAAAATTGTTACAAACCAATACAAAAAAAAAATAACGCATCTATGTAATAGTAACTCAGGGTGAACTTAAAAATTCCTATAAAACCTGATCACCAAAGTCAGTTTTCTCAACGCTTCAGCAGCCGCACCTGCACAAAAGAACAAGATTCTGGAACGTATACCCAACACACCTCTCCATGCCTGGCACAGGGAAGACGAAAAAGGAGTCAATGACTCACATATCCAATCTTCATCAGCTCATGCACATCTAGACACGAATGAATAAGAACAAAGTAAACCAACGCACATACATAATACCTTGCTGCCAAACACTCATACATATATTACTTGCACACATATACTATTCATTCAGTTAATATATTGCCTTGTGGCTATTATACACAAGTTGCTTTATCCAAACGTGTTTGTACGGTGAACATTTTTTATTATTGAAAGTAACTTTTATATTCTTGTTCGTTTTGTGACTTGAAGAAGCTGCCTTGAGTTTCCACCAGGCAGAATTAAAACCTGGATTACACACTTTTCATAACGTTTGTTAAGAGATGCCTGAACACCGGTCTGTTCTGGGAAATCACCTCGTCCTTGGTGTTTCAAACAGTATGGTCGGTGTCTTTCTCAACTGTGCTCCCCACACAATAGTTCATGGAGTAGCAATTAGGTGAGTTGGGGAGAAGGCAAAATTTGAAAATGATTAAGTTGGTGCAGTTCTCAGATAACCACTTCTGAGTTTTCCTGGAGGTGCAACACGAAGATGAGTCCTACTGCCGCACATACAGTCTTTCCTTCAGATCCCCCTCTATCCAGCAAGAGGACAGCATATCAGTATACCGACTTGAATTATGTCTGTGTCTCTTTTCAAAGATAGGAGTTGATAGTGGCTAAATGGTTAACAATACAGACTGACAACCCGAGTATGCTAAGTTCGAATCTAGTTCGATACACATAAACACTTTCACTTATGATGTTGGTAATATTCACTTGGTCCCTCGTGTAAGTATCCAATGTCTTTCTAGAAATAATTCTAACTTGAAAGATGTCAGGAAAATCAATATCAATAATAGAATCATCTGATTCATAGAAAATTAATGAATCTTTGAAGATGTGGAGTGGCATGAATTGGCCTTCATGAGAAACATATTCAAAGATTTTTGTCTTCATAGTGTACAGGATTTTGAACGCACTGTAGACTAGCCACCTGTTTTTCTGCATATCTCCAGAAGACATATTTAGTTCAACTAAGTGTTTAATGTTGTTAAAGATTTTCTTCCTTTTATGAGGCTGTTGTCCTAGTCCTTGGTCCATTCATGTCGCAGCCTCTTGTATTGAAAGCAGTGAAGATCCTCATTAAATTCTTCCTTCATCAACATCCATTTCTTTCTCTTGCCAAGGTTCACATTTCCTTGCCAGAATATTGCCAATTTTTTTTTTTTCTTTTTTTTACATTTTGGCAAATTTTATTGTCAGTTTTATAAACTTGTAAATTAACGTCTAATACAAATAGTTCAAATTTGTTAAACTCGGATGTAGATATTTCGAGTTTAAAAAGGGTTCTGTCTGCATGGTCACTTAGAAAAAGAGAAATGTATTTATTAGGCACATAATGTAACAAGATTGGAGACCACTTCCATTGTCTGCCTCAGAAAATTTTATGCATATGATTTAAATTTCATGAAAATATGATATGTTTAAAGTTTCAGGGAGGGTATACCTTCCTTAGGAATGTACTTAGAAACAAGTTCCATTATTTTCCCTAGTAAATTTTACATAAGAAAAGACTTTTGGAGTTTATGTAGATTCTTTAACCTTTCTTTCTATAGAGAACATGTGCATCACATGTAAACTGAATCTCTACTCATATATAAAAGGCACTTTGTGTCTGTGAGTTCGTTCCATATGGACTCCAAAACGGCTAAGCTGAGGTTTTTAAATTTCACACAGATGTATTTAACATGTCTGTAAATATTCTTTTGTATTGGAATGCCTCCAATAAGTATCGAAAATCAATAATCGAAAAATCAGATCAAAGAAAGGAGTTAGAGTTTGATCAAAGTTATACAGCTTAACATCACAACTGCTTTCGAGATGTCCTGTCACCGTACAAGCAGAAAGGTCCAACATATAAAATCAAGAGTAGGTTCTTTGATAAGACAGAGGTGTGTTTTAAGTAAATGTTTCTGTTTAGAGCACAATTGAACCATGATACTTGACTTTTGCATTTTAAGCATTAATTCAAGCCATTATATAAGAATAATATTATAAAATCAACAGTAGGTTCTCTACAGGGCAATGTAGACTACAAAGTGTTATGGACTAATACAGTGTGAGGAGGTAGATGAAGCTTTATCCCGGTACACCACAATGAATCTCTGGCTAAAGCAGCAATCAATCGATTTGATTGAAAAATGGCGATTTCACCGATTACATTTGTTCATTCTTATTCAATCCCGGGCACATTATAAGAGAAAGAAAATTAAAACTGTAAGTTGAACTTTACAATCAAAATTTATTGTTCGACTGAATACCCCAGAAAACAATTTACAAAGTCCTTATTCCGCGGAGTTTCAAAGAATGCTGTTCTTGCTATACTTCTCATTAGAAGACATAAAGAAATCAGCAAATTATATTTCTAGCAATGCTAGAATTTGCTGGTTATGGCATTAAGTGAAACCGCAATTTATTGTAGCCATAAATTGCCAAGAAAAACAAGTGAAAAATATTGGATATGTAAAAAAAATATAAAAACAAACCGCGCATAATATTTTAGCTTGCATGAAAATTCTTTCAAGGTAAGCCGAAAGGCGAAAATAGTTCTTTAGAGAGAATGAAGTCCAAAATTAAGTCCAGTGTAATAATGCATTATAGTCCAGTTGGAAAGTTTTCAAAGCAGCTGAAATAATGGAAATTGTTTTTTGTTTTTTTGGGACAGTGCAGTAGCCCAAAGAGAAGTAAATCTCCAGTCAAATGAGATTGAAAAATAAAAAGAAGAGAAAATCAGCATGTCAACTTTCATCGCTGGTTATTTAGAAAAAGTGATTTCAGACTAAATATTAAAGAATTAAGATCAGGCCTAATATATATATATATATATATATAACACATGTTTACACACACACACACACACACACACACATATATATATATATATATATATATATATATATATATATATATATATAACACATGTTTACACACACACACACACACATATATATATATAATACATGTTCAGCGACGTTATGGAAAAAATGGACAATACCCTGCTGCGATTTTCTTTTCTGCATAACTTTTCCTGATAAACTGTAGATAGAAATTTCCAGCTGCAATATTTAAACTTAACTGAACATTAATTTTCGGTTTCCATGTTTTTATTTTTCTAAATAATCCAAAAAAAAATTTTATTAGTCAATTTGCAATCGAGCATTTCAAGTCATAAAATTTCTATTTATTTCGTTTTTATGGCTGTCAAGCGATTTTTTAAAAATTCTTTTTGCATTTTAGACTACTTTAATTTGATAGCATGTGGCTTTTATTTTGGCATGCTCTAATGATCATGGGGTTCTTTTAATATGATAGGATTAACGTTTCGCACGGCTTCATCTTTTACAATATTAATATTTCGCTAAGAAATTAAGTTTCTTGGAAACAATATATAAACTATTTCATAAATAAAATATGATAAGGGCATTTTTATATATATATAAAAATATTACATGTACATGAACTGTAAAATACAAACAAAAGGATCAAATTTATATACTTTATTCTAAGTTTGGTATAGTTAGTTAACCTATTGGCATTACTGCTGGTCCTGGTGTGTTTGTTATTGGTTTGACGCTGGTCTGGGAACTGAAATGATCTATGACGCGCTGAACATTTCTATTTATATACAACACACGGACTTAGTTGTAGACATGCAATAGAACTGACACTATGACGAGAAAATAACGATGTCATATGTGTTTCTCTCTTCGCATTTATTGTTCAGTGAGGTGTTATCTCTTTTAAAAAAAGATAACAACAAAACACTTATTCGACCACCTCAGATCAATCCAAACAGATTCGCTAAGAGTTTCCAACCACAATTACATTTCCAAACCTTTTTTTAGTAATTTGTTACTTCGACAATAGGATGTTCTTCCAAGCCATCGAAATCGTAATAGCCCTCGTTCAAACTTAAAATAATTAAGGCGAACAAAGCGTTCCGCGATTTTTCCTTGCCAAGCCAAACCAAACTACAGTCTCACATGGATAATCAGGAGAGGAAAAAAAAAAAAAGTCCGACATTTTTACACCTGCCAGCTACACGCGGTCCGGTTGCAACAAACAAACACAATTTATTTTTCGGTGCTGTCATTACTAGCTTACATTTTCGTTTGTAAATCGGAGGAGTTATGTGCGACTTTGTTTTTATAACATGTATAAAATACTTTTATATTATTACTCTTCTGTGTACTGAAGCAGGATACAAGTGAGAGTTACACATGCTGCTTTTTTTTTTTAATTCACATTGTACAACTGTATTGCAATCAGCAGAATTGACCTGAGAAAACTGGAAAGACTCTTTTCACCGAAAATGCGAAGCGATGTTTATAACAAAAGAGGTAAGAATTTCTGTTTTTTACCCCGCTACCACTTATCGTTGGCTAATTTTTAAAAACCTTAATATAATATGTTTAGCTCCATACATCAAGTGGCTTTATGCCTTATCTGGAGCGATAATTAGTATATTAGAACGATACCCCCCTCCATTTATCAAAAACATCGTTCATGGAATGTGAGGACTAAACGATAAAGTAAAGGAAGTAAGAGTTTTGAGTTATCTGTAACATTGATAATAGTGATAATTTCAAGGTTAACGCCACGTGAACAAAATTGAGGTTATCATCAAATGTGTGACTTTCAACTTTTCCTTGACCTTTGATTTAAAATCCAAAAATTAAACCAGTTCTGAGATATCCTATGACCTATATTTTGACCAAGTTTGGTGACGATCGGGCAATCGTTGTGGACGCTAGGCTGTACACAAACAGAGGGACAAAGAAACTCTATCGAAAATATGGCGAAAGAAAGAAATCAGATGGAAGAACAATTTTTTTTTTTTTTTTGACTAAGAAGCAAAAATATTACATCGTTTTTTTTATTTATGGAGCATCTTGTTAAATGACGTAAAATAATTCAAATAAGGACTACAACTACAACAGATGTAACATCTGTCGCTTGCTTTTTAGAGGCATGAAACTCGGTACAATGTTAGAAAATTGCAACGTTAAGTATTTCATCAACGAAGATAAAGTTTAAACTAATATAATTTCTTTGGCTTTTAAAACATTTTTTCCTATTCTCATTGCATGATTTAAAAAGCAACAAATATTAAGTTTCAGTTGTCTATAAGATCCAAATTTTGTCATTACCAATGCTCTGATTGTATAGCTATGAAAACCAATGTTTGATACAAAACCTTATTTTTGTCATGAACTATCTATCTCTTCCTTCTCATATATATATATATATATATATATATATATATATATATATATATATATATATATATATATTCTGCAAATGTTGATTATGTCAGAAGAAACACTTTTTCATTTGAATGGATTCGTTAACAGACAAAATTACAGATTCTGGGACTCTGAAAATGCAAGGGCTATTCATCAAAAGCAGTTGCATCCCATAAAGTGCACTGTATGATGTGCAGTAACGGAGGAGAAGATTATTGGACCTTATTTTTTTGAAGATCAAAACGAAAATGCTGCCACTGTTACTGAAGAGGGATATCGGACGATGACTACAGACTTCCTGTGCCTACAAACTAGAGTTGTAAGCCATGTTTAGTTTCAAAACAGTTTTCGATGGTTAGTTGTTCTACACAAATCCTGGAGGTGGCTGTTTCTCAGTAGACATTTCTTGAGTTGGACGCCACAGAGAAAAAGATTCTTCCCATGTTGACACAAAGAAAACATATGCGAAGTTGCTACGGAAAAGGTTTAATTTTTATGGAGCAATTCTGGTTTCTGATTGGTTGGTAGCAGAACGTGAATTAATTTGATTTGTCAGTTCCTAGCAGCATCGTTTATAAATAGAATCTCCCGACTATGCGGGATCATACCCCATTAAAAGTCCATTTTGATGGGATGTCTCCTAGCGGCTTCGGCTGCAGGGAGACAGGGTAGTACAAGTCAAGGATTCGTCACTTGACACTCAGCCCAACAGGTGAGGGGCCGGGAAACGGCCCAGCACCTGTTGGACTGAGGTACACCGCCTGGATAATACCTAGGAGGTCCACCCTCCCAGGCCTTGCCACCGGGCTTTCCGGTGGGGCAAGTTTATTGCTTGCTGCCTGAGGCGCCCCGACCGGGGAATGCCGACGGGGTTACTCAGGCAATTTTTAAAATTGCAGGAGTGCCCCTCCTTTAGGGGAGCCTGCGGGGTTCTCACTTTCCAGGCCTTGTGCCAAATAATGCTGAGGTGGGCAGCATTTAAATAACTACCCCATTAAAAGTCCATTTTGATGGGATGTGTCTCCTAGCGGCTTCGGCTGCAGGGAGACAGGTAGTACACGTCAAGGATTCGTCACTTGACACTCAGCCCAACAGGTGAGGGGCCGGGAACCGGCCCAGCACCTGTTGGACTAAGGTACACCGCCTGGGTAATACCTAGGAGGTCCACCCTCCCAGGCCTTGCCACCGGGCTTTCCGGTGGGGCAAGTTTATTGCTTGCTGCCTGAGGCGCCCCGACCGGGGAATGCCGACGGGATTACTCAGGCAATTTTTAAAATTGCAGGAGTGCCCCTCCTTTAGGGGAGCCTGCAGGGTTCCCACTTTCCAGGCCTTGTGCCAAATATTGCCGATGTGGGCGGCAATTAAATAACTACCCCATTATAGTCCAAAAATATTGCAACAGGTTCTAACAAGATGGGGCAACCACACATAGGGCGAGAGACACCATCGGGCTTCTCAGCCAATGCTTTGATGACAACATTATCTCTCACTATTACAATGTCAAATGGCCACCACATTCCCCAGATTTGACTAGCCCGAACATTTTTTTTTTTTTTGTGGGGATATCTTAAAGAAAGAGTTTATGTTAACAAACTTCAACCCCTGCAATAATTGAAGGAAAACATCAGGAACAAAATAAGGGAGTTAGATCGCAATCCAGAGATTCTGCAATCTGTCAGGAATAATGTTTTGAAAATAGCAAAAATATGCGAAGCTGAAAATGAACAACATTTTAAAGATATTATTTTTCATAAATAAAGATTATTTGAATTTCGAATATTTAAAAAAAACAAAAAAACATTCCAATGTCTTAGTCAGATTGTGTTAAAATTAAAGAAAAATATCATCAAAATAAAGAATCTATTTAAGTTCCAAATCCTTCAGTGACTTTTTGAACACCTTTATATATATATTATAATAAGTAACAGTTTTTATTCTTACGATTTTGGCAAAGTTTAAAAGAGCTCCATTTCCATTTTACCATTTTCCTTCATTATATTAATTTTTATTTAAAAAAAAAAACTCACCAGCAGTTTTTTTTTTTTTTCGATCTATTTCTGATAAGTTGTTTGGCGGGCTTCCACTATTCAACGAACGAAACACGCGTAAGCCCTACTACATAAACGTATGAACAAAATACTTGAGTGTGAAATAAACACATTTTCTGATTTGGGATTGATACTTAACGATATATAATTTAGTATTTTTTGTATTTTTGTTCTTAGGATTCAACTGAATCTTTATTGCGTTGATATAACAAGTAGAGCTATATATCTTCTTCTTCCTATAAATTTGCTTTTTTGTGTGTATTAATATTCATATTAAAATCCCTTTTTTCTATTTATTTAAAAAGAAAATACAACTTTGTTATATATGGGTCGTTGAATTGCATTTATCTGCAAAAGATCTAACTAATTTGCATATTTTTTTAAACATTCATTTTAATTAATTGCCTATTAGTTTTTTTCGGTTTTCTTATGGGATGATCATCTGACGTGTAATTATATTCATGCAGATATTCTACATGATTTATACTTGTGTAATATTTGCGGAAAAAGGTTATAGTAAACACAAAACTCTTTCTATATACATTTATGTATGTGTATATATTTTTGTTTTTAAATTTTGCCTATCAAACTCCTCTGTCAGTTTTTGTCTACAGACATGAAACTTCATATATAGTGTATTCGAACCTATGTGAAACTTTATATTTCGGTTTTAGCTGGGGAAAATTGGTGCAAAAGGGTAAAAACTAAAAAAATGGAATTTGCCAGGTTAAGGTCCAACGACAGCATTACGAATATGCATGCGTGACGTAATAGCTATTGGTTCATGTTTTACTTTTTAGCTTAGCAGTAAACATATCTTCATAGTGCAGTCATTAACGGCAAAAGAAAAAAGTAAATCGTAAGCTAAACGTTTTGGTTTCTCGGTGATGGCGCACGTGTCTTTTTCTTATTTTTTTAAATTTTTTTTAGACGTTTTAATTCATTACTATATATTTGATCAACTATAATATAATAATAAATACGAAATCTGCATTAATCAAAATATCATATTTAAGCGTATTTTACGACCGGTTAATGCCTGCTAGTTTAATATAGATTTTTATTTAGAAAATATTTTATCTTCATCAAGAAAGAACATCAGGAGGCAGGAAGAGAGCACTAGATCTTTAGTTTTTATATTATGAACGAAACGTGGTATTTTGGTTTGGTGTTTAGTTTTACGGCCTATTAATTTCTTTTGGGTTATTTAATGCCGAATCCAGTAATTTTGAAAAAGAGTTTTATACGTCAAGTTCTGTATATCTTCAAATATTTATTCATCGTGTTTGGTTTGATTTTTTTGTAGAAGAAAATTGTTGTTTTTGCAGAACAGGATTGAGTTCTGCAAAAGAAAAAAAAAAAAAAAACATGTCTGATGTATTTGGGGTCAGGAAGCCAATATTTTTACACAACCGGAACTGGTAACACCAGATACCCAAACAGATATTATCACCCTGCGCTAAAGTGAACCCAGGAGCAATAGTAACTATGAGGTAACTACACATTCCTCACATTCCTCATTCACTGGATGTCTTTTAAGGTTATACCCAGAACTTTAAATGTGAATATCTTTGAGTAGTTAAAAGAAGCCAGTGAGTTGGTTGGTTGGTTGGTTGTTTTTGTTTTACGGCATATCAACCCTTTTCGGGGTATTTAATGCCGAATCCAAAGATTTTGAAGAAATTTTTTTTTTAATAGAATATATTTGTTGTTTTCACGTCGGTTTCTATTTAACCCATAGTTGGGACCCTAACAGGTACTACCACTCCGGGTCAGAGTGGACCTGGGAGCAATAGTGATTAAAGGGTGGCTCCACCCTCCCCAAAGCCCACAAGCTGGGGCCTCACCACTGGATATAGTTTAAGGTCATACCCAGAACCCCCATTGAGGGACTTTTACCCTCTGCAGCGGGGAAGTCAGCATATTCTAATGCCCCACCGACAGGGCCAAGCCAGTGAGTACTTGTAAATGAAATTCACTGCTCCTACTGCTTACATAAGTCTATCCTACTATTTAATACATAGATATGGAGATGAAGAAATCAGTTATCCTGAGGAAGTATTAAAATAAAACGAAACGTTGATGAGCATATAATTTTGGTTTGTCCCTTTTGAATCTCTCCATCACACTGGAATATTATTTTCAGAAATTTCATCACATATCATATACACACATATACATATATTAATATATAAAAGGAAGTTTGTGTGTGTGTGTGTGTGGGTGTGTGAGCGCGCACGCGAGTTCATTCCCTATGGATACCGAAATGGATGGGTTGATTTCTTTTTAATTTTACACAAAGGCACTTGACGTGTCTGGGAGTGTTCTTATGTAGGTTTTGTATTGAAATGTGTCTGATAAGTAATTAAAACCGATAATCGAAAAAGTCTGATTAACCCTACCAGATCTCAGATTCTGAACTTAATTTGCCCCTGTGCCTTGCCTCCTGGGCAAAATTGTGAAAAAAATTTAAACACATTAATAATATTTTGCCTTTCATCTACTGCCAGTATTCAGCCTTCGTGTGCCAGTCCGCCCAGCAGGTGGAGCCCTCCTTGATGCACAGGTACTTTTATCCACCTTCTCTTAAGGATTGTTTTCGTAAGATACTCCAGAGTGTTGTCTGTTGTATATCAGGTGTTTCTCCATGCACACAGCACAGACGTGGTCAGATGAGGTGCCAGAGGAATTTCAGGGAAGTTGTTGTCTGGCACCGGATTCTTGTTGTCCTCTGCGAACGACAGTAGAACGGTAGTTTCCTACCAGTTCCAGACACAGTGTTTGAATGTATCTTGTAAAGTACAGAGGTTTTCTGGCAACTGTTTGTCTAGAAAAGGTACAGCACATAGGAGTTGTAGCAAGTCCACATGGAGAATTTGATGAAGAGGCGTCGGGACCAGTGCCAGTGGTGTCGTGAACGGTGAAAGCGGGTCATCTGGTCGTTCTTGTTGCAAATGCATATGTAGTCTGAGGCAAGCTGTGGAACGCTCACTTCAGTGAAAGTACCATCCTTCTTCTTCCTGTTGACAGTTTCGTCTTTACAGTATCATGGTAGTTGAAGATGAAGGTGATGGGCTTGTTGTTCTGCCATACCATATATGTGATGCTGTCCTGACACAGGTAGCAACTTTCACCTCGAGGGAGTTTCTTGACTGCCTTGAGAGACTTTGGAAAGAACTTTCTGTTCTGCAGGAGAGTTTCAAAACCCCCAATTTGTAGGTGGTTCACAACATATTTGGCCAGAGTCACTGAGTAGTAGAAGTGATCCATGACCAGAATGTGTGAGCTGCCCTTCATCCCAGTCAACGTCAAGAGATGGCCAACAGTGTTCCCGACCGCACTCAATTCTTGAACTAGCATTGGTGCTGCCCCAATATAGATTTCTGCATCAAGAATATATCCAGTCTCTGCTTCACAAAGAAGAAATGATTTGATGCCCCATTTTGTGGGCTTGTTTTTTTATGTACTGTTTTATCACCAGGTGATTTTTCGTGGGAATCATTCCCTCATCCAGGCTCAGGTGTTGTTTGGACTGGTAGAAGTGTCTAAACTTAAGGAGTAGATACTCCAGAACAGGCCTGACCTTGTACATTCTGTATCTCTTGTCAATGCCAGCATCCTTCTCATCAACCACATGCAGGAAAGTCCAGATGACCAAGAATATGTCTTGTGTCATGACTTTGCAGAACCTCGGAGTATATCCAATGAATTCACTTCCAGTAATGCCGATAGCTGGGTTTCACACAGATATATTCCATATAGGTCCTTAGCCCAACAAAGGCTTTCATTTTCTGAACAGAAACATCTTTAAAATTCTTGTAGTAGTAGTAGTGGGGCCTTTCTGCACACATTTGAGTGGCACGTAAATTAGTCTTCTCTGTCAAATTTTGCCAAAAGTCATCCTCGATAAACAACGTAAGAAAATTGATGCACTTGCTTTCTTCAGTGATATAACCTAGAATGTTCACTCGCTCTTTCCCATCCTCATTAAAATCCAGATCTGGAGTTACAAAATTGCGACTCCATCCCTCCTCAACCATACCAAAATCTCCGCTATCGCTATGGTTGAGTGACACGCCCCCTGCTTTGAACACTCGATTTTGATCTAGGTCCACTTGCATCATCAGAATTATCATCACTTTCACCTTCATTGATATATTAATCATCCTTAGCCTTACTTGATTCAAAAACATACTCCTGATGAAATTCGCCTTCGTCTGAATCAAAATTTGTCTCTTTATCCAACACTTGTTGCACTGAAACTCCTTGGTCTCGCTCTTTTACCTGTTGAAGTGCTTGGTTCATCACTAGCCTCCTTTATGGCTATTTAGTCTACAGAACTTACAATTCCGCTAAAACAAAGGAAGCCATTTGCAGAACGTTAGGCTTGCTCTAAATCAAGGCTAAGCAGCGATTGGGTAACTATTTATAGCCTCTTTACAACAGAAAAACATGTGGTTGGAAAAATGCCGTTTTAGTGGTAACTCGGTATATAGTATTTTTGGAAATTACTGCTATATCGGTAACTCAGTCTGGTAGGGTTAAAGAAGGAACAGTCCGATTTTGACCAAACTTAACACTTTTATACATCCTAACATCATAAATGCATTTGAGAAGTTTTATTACCGCACAAGCAGAAAGGTCCAGCCTATAAAATCAACTGTAGATTCTTTTATAAGACAGAGTTGTGTTCAAAATAAATGTTACTTTTTAGAGCACATTTGGAACATGACACTGCACATTTGTACGTTTAACTTGAATTCAAGTGATTATGTAAAAATAATTTCATAAAATCAACAGTTGGTTCTTTGATAAAACAGGAGCGCATTCGAAATGAAAGTTTTTGTTCAAAGCACAATTGAACCATGATACTTGACTTTTGCATTTTAAACTCTAAGTGAAACCATTATTTACAGATAATTTTATAAAATTAACAGTAGATTATCTACAATGCAATGTAGACTACAATGTATTTCAGACTAAGTCACTGCAGGGAGGCATGTGAAGTTTTTTTTTTTTCCGGTACAATACAGGGGGTGGGGGCTAACTAAAGCAGGCAATCAATCGAGTTGATATAAAAAAGGTTGATTTCCCAATTTTGATGACAATAAAAGTATGGGAGAGTGAAACATTTGTTGATCCTCATTCAATCTCGGACAACGTCGGGTCTCTCTGCTAGTATGTAAATAAACTAACAATGTAGATAAAACAAAGCATTCCTTAAGACAAGATCGTTCTAAATTTTTTTCCTGAAAAATAAACCTTTACAATTGTATGGAAATCCTATTGTATTTCAAAGGTTAAGATGGACGAAAAGCAAAAATAAACTGTACATTCTGTTGTCGATAAAGCATTAAAAGCAGAAAAACTAAGAATGCTGTATTGATTCCTCGAATCTCTACTACAATGGAAACATCGAAGACACAGAGCGGCCTTATCGCAACGATAGACGTCGAGTAAACCACAGATTCAATGGCACCGAGTCAAAGTGACATTTTTCTTTTTGTTCCGTATCTCTTTCGTTCTTCATGAGAATGATGACATTTTCAAACGAGAATGTCTAAGATGATCTGCTGCCACTCAATAATATTGGTAAAGAAATCCATACTCAAAAATGGCTGGAAAAATGAATGCGGATGCGCAGAAACAAACAAAAAATGAAAATTAATAAATGAGATTATAAACAATCTGCAAAAGAAAAACTTCTGACGTTTCTGAATTTTTGAGATGAGGGTTGGTTATTTGTATTATCATTCATTCATCGGACTACTGTTCTCATCTTGAGTGTGATATTCACAACGTTTCGGTCAATGTAACCTCCGACCTTCTTCAAGTGTATCTGGTTGAACTCGGGGAATGTTTCTGTCGAACTCGGGAATTTGGATGGAATTCCCGAGTTCGACAAGATACACCTGAAGAAGATGAGAACAGTAGTCCGTTAAATATTTTTAACTTAAATGTTTTTAATAAAATAATTCTAAATATATATTTTATAAATCAATGATAACGTATTACTAATAACGATTTTATATCTAGTGCTATTATAGAATCTGTTCTATTGACATGGCACCTATATATTTTGAGATGAAAGTGTAGTATCCATTCTGTGCGCATGATATTTTCCTCCCAGGGATTACCTTTTTTGGGTAGGGTAGGGGAAGGTATAGTGATATACTAGCAAAAATAAGTATTTTCTGGTTACATATTTTTATTAGTAATAATAAATCAAAATAAACTAATAGCTAATAAGGTTCTAGTCAAAATTTTATGCAACACAAATAATAGTAAATATTTTAAAGACATTGCTAAGACCTTTGCAAAGAATATGGGATCGCTCTAGCATGCTAGAAAATCACTCACACCAGAGAGTACCCTATGTCTTTACAAAGCCACCATTCGCTAATGCATGGAGTATTCAAATATATTAGGTTCTGCACTATCAATCAAGCTTCATCCTCTATCTCATTGCCACAATGTTGCATCCCTGTGCCTGTTTTACAAGTACTTTAATGGAATGTGCTCTGATGAACTCATAGCACTTGTGCCCCCTCGACGTACATACTCCTAATTAACCTGATAAGCAGCAAAATCATATCCTTCACCATTGAGGTTTCTAAAGGCAGGTAATTCATTTGAATAATTTATTCCCTCAGACTTCTAGAATTTGGAGATCTTTCCATTTTCTGCTTCCCTGACTGTATTAAACTGCAGAAGTTTAAATGTAATGTGAACAGATCCTTAGGGCTCTTTCAGTCTTTAACAGACTATGGATACCCACCTGCACATGAAATTTTTGTGGCAGGAGGTGCGCAATCTCCAACCACACCTCTCCTGAGTCAACATTGTTAAATACTAGTGGCAAGTAAAGTGTATGTACAAGACGACTGGAAACAAATGCTGAGACAAATACGTACAGCACCTAGACTTCTCAAATGATTACCCATCTGGTACTAACCAGGCTCAACGTTGCTTAATTTCGGCGATCTGACGAGAAACAGTGTGTCAACATGATTATTTATTAATTTTTTTGTTGGGAGAGGGGGATATTTAAGGAGTAAAGGAACTTTTTGGAAATGAATGAATTTTAATTTTGACCACATAATCAGAAATAAGTTGTCAAAAGTTCAAATTTGACACACATTGAATCAGAAAAAAAAACCCGGAAATATCAATTATCATGCGTAGAGAATTCGTTTAGAAGTGGAAAATCAGACATGCGAAAACGTAACTCTTAAAAAGTAGACTTGTTTTCCCTAATGCGTTTGAAATAAATAACAACGTGTACTTTGTCTTCAATTAATTATTTGATAATTAACAAAAGATTGAACAAATAAATTACCTCAAAGGAATCAATCCATAATTTATAGGATTGATCTTATTCCGGAAATAACACGATTTTCATAATTATTAAAAAATAATAAAATTGAACTATAACTACAGAGTGTTCAGATAAATTTTTGATATTCTTTAATTTCAGAACCATTTAATGTATTTATTAGCAGTAACATCGTTACTTCTGTGTACTATATGTGGTTTTGAGTGCTGGAGATAATCGGCGACTAGAAAATACCAAAATATTTAAAGAAAGTGACTTGTATCATGATAATTTGTGTCAGATTCAAAAGTTGTGAAATCTTAACTTTATCTAAGTGCTCATTGAGTATTTTGAAGGCTATGAGATGTATTCTAGAGGATGTTGAAGCAGTGGCTAGCAGGAACAGAGTCATAGTAGTAACGAAATTGAACTATAATAACTATCTTAACATACATTTTTCATAGTTAACATATCACTAAATAAGACTTAGCTCACACATATAGGTGACATCATTCATTTTGTAAAATTCGTAATTTTTATAAAGTACTAACCTTCAAATTGTGTGTCAAAATTTTAACCCAATCAGATTGTTACTTTACAAATTTAACAATTATTAAAGTGAAGTTACTATTACATGTTTTCAAAGCAATGGGAAAATCTGAATTTGTGTGTCGGTAAAGCTTTGCTTTCTGATTGGGAAAAATACTATTTAAGCAAAGCAATGGTTTCATAAATGTTATCTGGAAACAATAGTTAAGAATTGTTATACCGACATTAAACGTCGTTGTTCAGACACAAATGATGTTGACACCCAGGTTGCCCGATTCGATAGTTGTCCCAGAAATTATCTAAAGTCTACAGACTTGTTTGAGCTGATTGAAAAATTGTAGTTCCATGAGATGGTAAAGGAGTTAAAAATATATCAATACGGCATAATTGCGTTGACACAACGGTTCTCCTCAGATCACCGAAGTTAAGCAACGTTAAACCTGATTAGTACCAGATGGGTGACCATTTGTGAATTCTGGGCACTGTATATGCTCTCCGCTTATCTCGGCATTTGTTTCCAGTCATCCTATACATACACTTCACTTGCCACTAGTATTTAACAATGTCAACTCAGGAGAGGTGTGGTTAGAGATTGCACACCTCTGCCACAAAAATTTCACGCGCAGGTACTCCTTCGTGAGTATCCATAGTCTGTCAAAGACTGAATGAGCCCATCTGTCATCTGTCTAAAGATATCAGAAGGTAGTCTATTCACCGTTTTGCATGAAAATTTGAAATGATAAAGATGTGTTGAAAGTGGATGCTGAGTTTTCTTATAGTCGATAAAAACAACCAGTCAATGATTTAATTTGTTGTATGCAACTGCTTTAATGCAACAAGAAGGAATCTTTGCATCCATATTTGTCAATGGATGAAATATGGATCTACCACCTAACTCTGGAATCAAACCAAGAGTAAACTAAGTGGACAATAGCAAGTGAAAGCTGTTCATAGCAATCAAAAAGCTAACCATCAGTAGGTAAGGTGTTGGCCTCCATATTTTTGAATATGCAAAATATTTTGTTCAGCGATTTTCTAGAGAAATGGATTAACCATCAATAGCAAATATTATATATATATATATATATATATATATATATATATATATATATATATATATATATATATATATATAATATTGTATTATTAGATATTATATAGCATTATTGGTGTCTTTGAAAAATAAAGCACACACAAAAAAAACAAAAAAAAAACGGCCACAAATGAAGAAAAAGATTATTTTACCAAGACAATGCATAAAGTCAATGGTAACAATAGCAAATCTCCATGAATTGGAGGTTTTGTTAGTGTTTTTCCTCCTCGGTCCTTCGATCCTCCTTGAGCCTTCATGCCTATTATTATTATTATTATTATTATTATTATTATTATTATTATTATCATTATCATCATCATCATCATCGTCATCGTCGTCGTCATCATCATCATCATCATCAGCAGCAGCAGCAGCAAAAGTGGAATAGTGGAAGTAATAGTTGTAGCAGCGGCATTTAATTAATCATTCAACATTGAATATATCTCCATACAAAATCTAAGATATCCTGCAAGCTTAATTTGTGAAAATCGAGCTTTTATAATTATCAATAGCCCAAATTGCCCCAACACTAAACACTAACTCTGTCTAATAGTACTGACAAGGAAATGACAATAGGATGTAGATATAATAAATAAATTATATATTTGCATACATAATGCTACAAATATGTCAAATGAAAAACAACTGTGAATGTTGAGAAGATGCTATCAGAAGAACAAAGAAAAACATAATGCAAACGAGAACAAGTGAAAAACTATAGAGAATTACACATTAGAGAAATTTTGTACACGGAATTGGGTAAATTATAAAGATCGCGATTATAGAAGAACGCAAGAAAAAATCTGTTTAGGCATTGAAAGTAGTTTTTAGTGTATTTCTTATTTATTAATCCAGTTTGTATTATTCAATTAAAATTGAGAAAAGCATGCTTGAAAAGTGTCAATCTTATTTGACAGAAGCCGAAGCAAAAGAAAATGGCCACAGAATTTGGACTGAAATTGTGTTTATCTAATAATGAAACTAATTGGTCTTCTGACAAAAGGAGGATGCACCTGTAAATTCACCCTTGTCTGTTTGTCCAGTCGTCCGTTCCTCTGTCTGCACTTTTCTCAATAACTACGCCTAGGAATTTTTAAAAATTTTGCACAAACATTAAACATGATATGAGTATGAAAGTAGCAGAACGAATTTTTTGGGAAAACTCCGATTGCCCCTCCCCTTTCGGGTTAAAATGACTAAAATTGACACTTTTGTGCTTATTTAAAAAAAATTGATGCCTTAGATTTTCATAAAACTTTCTGAAAAGTGTAACTAACTGATTTCTATATAATTTTGTTTGTCTATACTTTGCGATAACTCTTTGGTGTGCCCCAGGGGCTCTTTTAGGTAGGTAGATGATGAGAAAACAAAATCATACATGTGGAAATAGACTTTGTGGCTTAGTGGGGGATGCCCTTTTCTCTACCCTGCAACCTCTCTCCCACATAAGAGACGTTGCGAGCCTGTCCTTGTTTTATCGTTATTTCCATGGCAGATGCTCGTCTGAACTCCAATCTCTGGTCCCCCCTCGCCAATCTTTTATGAAAAACACCCGTCTAGCTGAATCCACTGTGAAAAATTTCCCCCACTCTATATCTGTGCCTAAATCAAAACGCAGATTCCATGAACAAAGCTTCTTTCTTAGAACTGCACGCCTGTGGAACTCTGTTCCGTCTGCCTGCTTCCCTCCGGACTACAACTTGGTTGTCTTCAAGTCCAATGTTAACAAATTCCTAATGAACCGCCCCCTTAAGTAAACATTTCAGCAAATCTCCTCACTAATGTAATGTACTTGCAATAACCCTTATCCCTGAGTGGCTTCCGGGCCTTGATAAGTGGTGATCACTGTGTAAAAAAATAAAAAATAAATAAAAACACTCCATTTTTGGGACTATTTTAGCATATTCGTCCAAAATTTTCTGTGTATGTCTATTTAGCAGTTTTTCATGGTGCTGAACTCAAATCTAAATATGTTAAGGCCTTGGGGACTTTTAGAGCTAAATGGGGGGAGGGCAGATGATGGACTTAGTCATTTCTTTTTTACATGTTGCAGAACTCAAATTTACATATGTTAAGGCCTAAAACTGCACCGTTTGTTCATTTTCACCCTGGGGACTTTGGGGCTAAATAGGGAAGGGGGCAAATGCTGAATTAATCATTTTTTTATGCTTCATTCACTGTGCACTCACGGGGGACCATGCATGCTTCACTTGTTTTAAGTCAAGATGATTCCTCATTTAATAATATTTATTAATAATATTATAAATTAATAATATTATAAATTAATAATATTATAAATTAATAATATTATAAATTAATAATATTATGAATTAATAATATTATAAATTAATAATATTATAAATTAATAATATTATGAATTAATAATATTATAAATTAATAATATTATGAATTAATAATATTATAAATTAATAATATTTAACAAAAACAACATAAAACTACTTTTAATGCCTATTCGATTTTTTCTTGCATTCTTCCATTACCATTATCTTTATAAAGTAACTGCTCTTTAGGATTATTGATCTAGTGTCCAGGAGAGTTGGAAATGCATACATTATAGGTTATTAGGGTCTTCCATGATAAAATGTCTGAATTTTTTGTGAATAAATACCTAGATGATAAAGATTAAGACTTGCTTTGATTTTTTTTTCTTTTACATGGAAGCTACTCTAGAATAAGGATTAGTGTTAGGTAGATGATGAGAAAACAAGATCATACATGTGGAACTTGGGTAGGGCCAGATTATTTAAGAGGATTGGCTTAATATTCACATTGGATTTGATGACGACAATGTTATAGTCAGTCGGGAAGCGTACTCACGGTATTGCATTCTACAGACAGACAGTTCTCAGGAAATAACTCTGATCATAGTATTTCCATTTATTTTTAGGCACAGATAGAGAGTGTAGGAAGTTGTTGATGTTTGTTGCAGCTAGCCGTATATTTGTTGCAAACGTTTTAAAAGAAACTTTATTGAGCATTTATGATAAAAGTAACAATAGATACAGCGAGGCAAAATTGTTATTGTCCACTAAATTTCGCAGACGATTTTGCACCATGTCAATGCAGTAAAGGGTGCTATTTGGAGCTCGACTGCAGAAGTGGCAACGGTACTCCATCTTAGGACATATTTGACTTTTGTACAAGTAGAAGAATTTGTTAAGAGTGAGGTACTTTCTGGAGAGATAGAACGACCTCACCATTCTTCCAGTGATTTTGGCAATGAATCTGATATAGGTCTTCCATTTCAGGTCAGGGGTAAAGGTCAATCCTACAAGTTTGTCGAAACAGTGTGCTTCTTTAAAATGAGAGCCATTTCAACTTGGGCAAATCGGAGAAGGAGCATCAGAAAGATCATGATCTTTGTCAGTCTTTGAAGTGTTGCTATAAATGGTAGTATCATCTGCATAGATGTCAACGAATGAACAAAGAATGTGTTTTAGGAGGTTGTTGATAAAGATCAAGAAGTTGGGCCAAGGCTAGATCTGTGAGGTACGCCCATATTAATACTGTGAGCTTTGGATTTCTGCCCATCAATGATTACTTTAATAGACTTTTCAGACAGAAAAAGATTTTATGATTGAGAAGACATTGCCAGCTATTCCATAGCTGGAAATCTTGTGGAGTAGACCTATGTTCCAGACCCTCTCAAATGCCTTAGATATGTCAAGAACTATTGCTCTAGAAATTAATCCATTGTGAATAGATTCACTGATTCAGTGTAATATTACTGTCAGCACATCAGCTGTTGATCTCTCAGAATGAAAACCATATTGCATGTCGCTGATCAGGTTATTTTTGCTGAGGTGGTGGACAACGTTTTTATCCATCACAGGCTCCTGATTGGTCAGTATTGAGAGGCAGAAGATCGATCCCCTGAATTTTAAATACTGGGCAGACTGACAGGGTTCCCCAATGCAACACTTAAACAACTTTGCTAGTATTGGAGCTAGTTCAGGTTGCAACTTCTTGAGCACAATGATTGGAATGTTGTCAGGGCCTGTTGTTTTGCTGGAAGCAACATTCTTGATAAGTTTGGAAATATTTCAGACAGTTATATGGATGTTGCTCAGGGTATTGCAGTCCTGGGAAGAAATACTGAAGATACGCAGCCATTATCACACGGGAGGAGTTTGATGCAAAGTTATTAGTGAAGAGTTTGGCTTTGTTGGATGCTGGAGTAATAACCTCAGATCTGTTGATGATGGTCGGGACGAACATTATGCATCAGTTCAGAACCTTGTTTGTCATGCACCAAAACTCATGGGAACCTAGCCTCTGCTCAGCGGCTTTAGACTTAACCGTAAGGGCAAAAGACTCACGTTTTCAATAACCTTTCAGCAGTGAATACCATCAGTCTTATAGGAGGCTTTATTTTCTGAACATCTGTTTCGTTTAAAGTAATTAAAAAAATGATTTTTATGTGCAATTGCAGCAGCACACTCAGGGGTGAATCATGTAAATAGCTATCTATGCCAATCTATCAAATTGGATGCTATAAAGGATACATCTTTTTTGAACATGGAGCATAAGGGTATATCTGATATAAACATACGAAAACTGTCCCAGTCGGCGATAGATTTGTTGCTGTCAGTTTTAATCTTAATTGAAACAACAGTGATCGGAAAATCCCAATGGAGACATCATGGAGGATGAGCAGAGTTCAGGGCAAGTGATTAGAAAAAGATCTAGACGACTTGCAAATTGGTCATCAGAACACGTGTGGGTTTGTCAACAATCTGAGTAAGATCATAGGCAGGAGAGAAGTCTGTTTTATTTGAGTGGATCAGCCATTCAACGTTGTGGAAGTTGAAATCTCCACAGACCTGAATGTTAGATGAGGGATGGGCAGTCAGGATATGGTAAATTTTTTCACCGATACTCTCAAAGATGGTGGCATCACCATTGTTGGAGGGAATAGAGCAAACAGGAAAGTGGTGCTGTGAGTAAATGCTACTCGGAAGCACATATGAAGTAGTTTTGAGTCTTCTTTAGAGATACCCCTGCTGCAGGGGAAGCCATTCCTTATGTAAGCATATATTCCATGTCCATGGCGATCATGAAGGTCAATTTTGGAAGTAAAGTTAGAAAAACCTTAAATTGAAAAATCGTTTCAAGAAGCATTTGTGTCGACGTCAGTTTCATAAAGGAAAAACAGGTCAGATTCGATCTCCCATAATTGGATTTGAATCTCTGGAAGGTTGGAACATAGATTCCTGATGTTGGAGGAGACCTGGTAGTGGGGTATCTACGTTTGAATTTTAGGTTCTGTGTTTAAACTTTCTAAAATTGTTTTTTCTGGTCATGATTGAGATTGGGAAGTTTGAGGGAGAAGGTCAGCAGAATTGTTTATAGAAGAGCACGGAAAAATGGAAAGAGGAAGAGAGAACAAGAAAAAGTCGTTTTCTTTTTGACAAACGACAATAGAAACAATGTTCCACTAGAAAATATTGTATGGTCCAGACACCAAATGGCAATATATCAGCCCTGGTAATTGGCACATGCTGATAGGATCAAGTTCGGATCCCTGACTATTAGACAAATAACACCAACCCACTTTAAAAGTTTACCTCGAGTACCCTTATTTGACGTGTCAGCAGATATAGAAATAAAGATAAAAAAAAATAATTCAGAAGGACACCCTCCAGTTAATGCTCATACAAAATTGTTGACCGAGTGGACATTATTGTCTGTCCCCTACCCCCTTTGTCAAAAACATCGCTCATTAGGAGATGAAGACTGAGGGACAAAATAGAGGGAGCTGAGTCACATAGCTGCCGAAAAAGCATCAACAGCTGCTTTTTCTACGCTTCATTCGCTTATTTCTTGATGAGAACACACACACACACACACACACAAATATATATATATATATATATATATATATATATATATATATATGAAGCAAATTAAGTTTTATACTCCTACTAAGGTTTTCAATGATGTTTTGTGGAAAATTGAGGATAATTCCAGTTCTTAATATTTATTGGGACAAGATTCAGCATGGCCTCTTAAAAATTGGGTTGCTTGCTCTAATCGTCATCAAAAAAGAGGAAAGATGATTGGTGTGATTGAAAATGGCGAATTGTCTTCCCCTTAGAGTTCCTATTTACGATGCCTCCCCAAGAAGCAGAGTTAGACACCAGGGTCGTGAGTGATGAAACTAAAATCAGAATCACAGAAATTTAGAATCTGCTGACAAACATGGCCACCAACGTGTGTTGTGAGAAAACTTTGTCAAATTCAGATTTTAAGGCAGTATACATTTGGCTTAATTTGAATACTCTAACTAATAGTTTCTATAATTAATAACAGAAATGGTTAATAATTATCATAGGCAACATAATACTGGATAAAAATTATAACAAGAGTTTATGTTTTTTTGTTGTTGTTTTTAAATTATTGTAAGGACAAGGAGAAAAAATGAGTCAATAAATAATTTAATAAGAAAATAAAAAATAAAAAAACATTAAGACTTTGGACTCAAAAATTGGGTTGCTTGCTCTATTTGTCATCAAAAAATAAGTTTGGTTTGGTTGTTTTTGTCCTACGGAACATCAACCACTTTTCAGATTATTTAATTCTGAATCCAAAAATTTTCGAAAAAGTTTTTATACTTCAAGTTCTTTATATCTTTAAATATTTATTCATGGGGTTTAAGTTTCTTTATAGGAAAATTTTTTTTTTTTTTTTTACTTTGCAGAACATGATTGAGTTTTGTAAAAGCAAAGAAAAAAACAGTAACATTAATGCTTGGTGTATTTTAGATCAGAAAGCCAGTATCTTCATACAGACCGACCTGGTAGCACCGATGTTTTGTATTTGATTTATCCAATAAAAAGTGACACAACATGTTCATTTCACTTTCTTAATTAAATCTCTGAATAAATGCAAGAATCAATCTTTTTTTTTCTGACAAAGTTTATTAATTAATTTTTGCTAACATATATAATAAAAATTTTAATTAAAATCTTTTTATAAATTCAGATCAATTCGTTGGAGAGATGGATGTTGCAAACATTTATCCTTAAAATGTAGGAAAAAAATGATATTAGTGAACGTATAGGTTTTATCCATATAATCTTCTTCATGTTTCTTCCTTATTATAGATTACGCTTTGAAAAAGCCAAATACAATTTTTGATGGTCAAATTGCTTTAAAAGAAAAAGGGCCAAATATGCGAAATATGGCTTTAAACATGCCAATCTGCCAACCCTGGATAAAAATACTCCCTTTGATATAGCCTCTTTTTCGAATATCATTATAATAATATATGATCATTGTTGTAATGTGTGAGAAAAGAACTTGGAGTAATGTTGATGTGCAGCTGTTCTTCACTGAGAAGGAAATCAGCAAAATGTTACATAAAAAAGGGAGCATTTGAAAGAAACAGGGAAAAAAGAATATTGTCTGCCAAAAGGTGCTGGTCTGAAAGAGTAAATTAAAAATTGTCTCTTACAATGTGATTTTATTATTTGTATTGAACTATATAACATAATATTACTTCCTTAGTATTTCTCAGTAATTATTGATTTATCTAATTTGGTTCAGTTCTATATTTAAAATACAATGGACACTATTTTAATAAAAATGCTAATAAACTCTTATTTCCTGCATGCTATTGGTTTTTATGTCCAAAAAGGTAATTTTTTTCATAATCCAGAAAAATATCAGCTTTATGAAAACATATTGTTGATTAAATACAGGGTATCCTAATAAATTCAAATTATCTCAATTTGCTACATGAATACGCTATACCACCTTTTCAAGAGATGATTGGGAATAAAGAATGGCACTTCCAGCAGTATGGAGCACTTCCACACTATCATCATGACGTAAGAGCATATCTTGATAGTCACCTGCGCAACAGATAGTTAGGACCAAGAGGAAGTATCACAAACTCTCCATGCTCACTGGATTTGACCCCCGCCCTCCATGGATTTTTTTAGGAGGGTGTGGGTTGGGAGTATGTGAAACACAGGGTTCACCACAAAACAAGCTACAATAAATGAGTTGAAAGCAACTATTGAAAGAAGATTTGTCAACATACCAACTGAACTGAACTGATTAGGAACGTTTTTGATTCAATCAGTAAGCGTTGTCAGCTGTTCATGGACCACAATGGCCAATAATTCGAACACTTTCGATAATTAGCTGGTTTCTATATTTGTTCACAGTATTTTGATGTATGAAACTTTTCTTTCTTATAATAAATGTTGGTTTTCATGGTCATTTAAAGAGTGTATACATTTTATTGGGACACCCTGTACATTTCTCATTCTATAGAATTTTTCACGGGCCCTGCTTGTAAATAAATAATCCAAAACTGCATAATAAAGACTAATGTATATTTATTTGTATACTGAGTGTAGAGCCAGTTTTTTAATAAAAAAATGTAGTTGCTCCAAGCAAAAAGCTAGCAGCATAAATCCAGTTAGAGAAGCTTTTCCAGGTAAAGAATTACTCCAGTCAGAATAAGCAGAGAGTAGTGGTCTTCTTGTGTCAAGTCGGAAAGCTATGACTGAAGAATTCAAAGAGATTCAGTATATTTTCTAAAGCATTCTAGCATCTGATTGGTTCGTTTTATCAACTCTGTTTATAAAATATAATTGTCTAAATATTTATGGTCATATTCTCTTACAATGCCAAAAATATTGCAACGGCATATATATAGATATATATATATATATGTCATCCATATACAATACTGTTTCGCTGTTTCACAGCTCATCAGTGCGGCTAGACAAGCAACTACCTCAAGCCATGATCGAAACTCGTCGCCCAAACGATAGTCGGAGCTTCTAATCATTGTGCCATACGGCTGCTGCTATGCAGGCAGTAAATTAACAATGTTTTGACATTGTCCAAATACCTAAGCTCAATTTGTTTACACAAAGACCATCGCTTCATATGCTAGTGGTAATTTGTATATCACTTCCCAAATGCTATATATATATATATATATATATATATATATATATATATATATATATATATATACTTACACTTGTATTCATGATCCTGGTATTCTCAAATTGTCACCAATCAGTCATTGACTTGAAACAATGTTACCTAACTTTAATAATCTAATTAGAACCAGGGTATTAACACGATTTTGTTGTTTACAAATACACTTTTTTTTTTTTTTTTGTATAGCTTTATCTAACACAATGGAAGATGGTGAATTAGTTAATTTAATCCTACGAAACACACGGAGTTGAACTGAGATCAGTTGCTGTTTAAAAGTCAGCAAAGAAAAATATGTAATGTAAGATCCTCCAGACATTTGATTTTGTAAGGAACAACTTATAGTGAAGGATAATAGGTCGATTGTTAAGTGAAATACAATTCATGGCTTTATTTCTCTCACCCTCTCTCTCTCTATCTGTTCATGCATGAACAAGTTCCAGCTACCCATCCAAGAGAGAAATCATGAAATTACAGCTTCACCCCGAGAGGCAAAAGGAAACCACATCCATAGTTCTCATTAAAGGGTTATACAATACTTCATGGAGGAAATAATCAAGAGAACACTCCCTCACCCCTTCAACAAGACTTGACAGCAATAAGCCAACACATAATAATGGAGACACAATGAAGATTTATGATGAAGACCATCATTAGTTGTATCGTAAGTTAATCGGCAGACTTCTTGAGCTCTAATGAATATGGCTAAGGCAAGGTAGGTCTATAAAATGTATAAGTTCGTTGCTGATTGAATCTTATTTAGCACCATGGAACACATTTCGTACTCCGGAATAAAAGTAGCAATTAATTGTATCAGGTCATCGCATAAATTCTGTCTTGGTTTTAATTCTCTGAAATTTATTAGCATGTCTGAATGTCCAACGAAACTAAATATTTAAATACCATCTATATCTATTTGGACACATTTTATTATATTAAATGTTATTTTACAAGAAAAATTAATTAAAGTTTCACCAGTGAAAGACGCTGTTTATAGATGACTATTATGTGAAACGTGCGATCAAATGAATAAATTGTGTTTATTTTTCCTAATTTGCTTTCCTATTGATGTCAGTTCTTGGAGACGCTTTTTATGGGTGGAGATGTCGCAAAACTGCAGTAAAGTGTTAAAGCTAACTAATACACGTATTATTTGCATATATCAGACTACTGTTCTCATGAATGTTATTTTTTCGTTTCGGTCAATGTAACCTCCAGCCTTCTTCAGATGTATCTTGTCGAGCTTGGGAATGTTTTTGTCGAACTCAGGAATTTGGACGGAATTTCGAGTGGAACCCATTATTTTCTCTAGTTCCATCAGCCATGACTGGATAGAGGTCCTTAGCAGTTCGCAATTGTATTTTCAGTTGCTCGCACTGAGGATTGAGACTTCAACCTTCAGGAAATTATCACTTTTTCCAATTGATTTTTTGAAGTACTCTAACCACTGTGCCATGGGTCCTTGCGGACAATTATGGTACGAATTTTAGGAGCCTTAAACTTATTTTATTTCTAGTTGTAAATATCACTATTTATTACTAATTATTACTATATATATATATATATATATATATATACATATATATATATATATATAGTAATAATTAGTAATAAATATATATATATTGTTATTATGTCTACTTGAGTAAATATATATATATATATATATATATATTTCATCAAGTAGACATAACAACGCAAAAAATTGCTGTGTTATGTCTGTTTCGTATTTATTATATATATATATATATATATATATATATATATATATATATATATATATATATATATTATATAATATGTATAATTATCTAATAAATTGAATGTTAATCCTGAAACAGTTTTTATCTCTAAAATAGCATGAGCACTAGTATGAATTCTTGAAAGCAAACTATGATTGCAAAAAATTAATGCCCTCACAAGCAAGATTAATAATTTATTTTTCAATATAGTTTTCCAGGTTGCAAAAATTCCATGATTATATATATATATATATATATATATATATATATATATATATATATATATATATATATATTATTATTATTATTATTATTATTATTATTATTATCAGTATCTACACAGAATTTCATCTATTTTCAATATTTACTTCGATACTTAAGTAGATCTAGGCAGTAAGTTTAGAAATTATATATGGCAATTAAGTTATTGCCTAATGAATCCTTTCAAGGATGAAACGCAGAAAATTTTGACATATGTACACTGTGTATCAAATTATTAACGAGTTTACATTTTTTTAAATATTTAAGGGACTGGTGAATAAAAACCAATGAAACTTATGATACTATTCAGCTACTCCTGTGCGAAAATAAAAGTATTTAAAGCAGTATTAGCGAAACTATGGCAAAAAATAGGAATATCTGTTGATTTCACTTTGTCAAGTTATTAAAGAGGTTGAGAAAAAAACACAATATATGCATAAGTTGTTTATTGAAATAATATTCAAACATTACATAAACTAGGAAAAATCCTTAGAACAAAATAACTACATAGCAATTTCTACGTTGACATAATTAGTAGGGCATAGGAAATCCTTTTTTATGAATGACTTGTAAAAAACATTGGTCCACAGAATTAGTCAAATTTGTGATTTTGTCAACAGTTATTCCTTGCGATACCTCTTGGAGAGCATCTCACAACTCATCTTTGCTCTTAAATTGGCGTCAACTTGCATAGAGGCGTCGCTTCATGATACTCCAAATGTTCTCAATTGGGTTCAAATCTGGTGAATTTGCAGGCCACTCCATCTTCCGTCGCCCAGAGAACTTCAATTGTTGCAAATACTCTTTGATTTTGTTTGCTGTATGCGAGGGAGCATTATCCTGCATAAAAATAATGGTTCTTCTGAACGTCAACCTTTGCTTCTTCAGCCGTGGTTCAAAGTGCTCCTTCAGAAAAGCTATGTAAGCATTTGATGTCCTTTTTACGCCTTCTGGGACTCTCCATGGGCCAAATAAAGGACCTCCAATAATCCCTGCCCAAATCATTATCCCACCACCACCTTGTTGGCGCCTTAAACGCTGATGACGATGTCGTCCATCTAAGACCCATCCCTTGCTCCAGCCATCTGGGCCATCAAGTGTGACACGCACTTCATCCGTGAACAAAACTTTGGAAAAATCCGTTTTCATGTTGTCCTCTGCCCATTTCTATCGGTTTTGTATGTGATGTTGCTTTAATGGAGGTTTTGTCACAAGCTTAACAGGCTTTGCCACCTCTTTCAGAAGGCGACATCGAGTACTTTTTGAGACATTCTTTAATCCGGCTTGGTCAAAGATTTCTCAAATTGTCTACCCAAGGTTCTTAACTACTTCACGTTTAATTTGGAGTAGAGAACGGCGTAAAACAACTCTAGATTTACTTTTATCAGCTCTCTTACGTACCTTTGTAGTGTCCTTGACAAAGTTCTTCACATTTTGATGGTAACTTCCTATCATTTTCGATATTTCGAGGGTAGTTTTAACTTTGGCTAGATTTTCTATATTATGACTAATTTTAGAACTACTCAATCCACCTTTACAACTCATTTTATTGACAAAACAAACTGCCTTCTTAATAATTTGACATACCTCAAATACCGTGGATTCAGCAATTACATTGCACGAAACAGTACGAAAGTTTCACATTACATGCAGCTCAGCATTGCCAATGTACCGAAGGTTTTGATAGGAAACTACCGGTAAGCTTCTGAAACTGGTCAAAACTGTAATCTCATTAATAATTTGGCACGCAGTGTATTTTCTAAACTTACTATATATTAGCAAAATAATGTTCCCAGCCAAATTTTCTTTTATGTCAGGAATTTAATTTTTAAAATATAAATTACTAGCATTAGACCCGACGTTGCCCGGGATTGAATGAGGATCAATGAATATTTCACACTTCTATATTTTTATTGTCATTGAAATCCTTGAAATCGCCCGGGAGAAAGCTTCACATGGCACTATGCAATAACTTAGTCCAAAATATATGTTATTCTACATTGCACTCTAGAAAGCCTATTGTTTCTTTTATAAAATTATTTTATATAAACGTCTTTCCGGTGAACGAAAAAAAAGACATTAAGAAATTTACGGGAGGATTTGAACCTACAGACCATGTCATGCATAAAAAAACAAAAACAAAAAAAAACACATAAATTTTTAAGTCTTATAAAATTCTTCACCGTTAATGAAAAGACATTAAGAAATTTACGTGCGAAGTTTGAACCTACAAACCACGTCATGAAAAAAATAAATAAATAAATAACAACACGCCATGAACTTACTCACAGTAGAATTTTCACAGCCCGTTGTTCTATCATTGTTGTTACGCGACGACATGGAAAAAATGGCTTCATTGATGATAGATAAATTAAAATAACAGTTTCGATTATGTCCAGCCGTTTCGGAATCTATAAGGAACGAACTCACACACACAGACAAAGTTGCATTTATATAATTGTAGAGATTATTTCTGATGACCTGAAGATTAAATAAAGTACTCACCGTTGATTGACTTTTTATTTTAAAGATTTAAGTGCAACAGGGATAAATAAAAACATAGCCAGAGATATGTTAGTTTAAAAAATATCAAAAAGAAAATCGCTCCAGACAAGGCAGGAAGTCACTTGCTGTAAAACAAAGGATGATTATTGCAAAGATAGATGCTTATTGACTTTAGTCTTGGAAAGCCCAACACTATAGGTAGGAGAAAACAATCAGCAGGAAGAGAGTTCCACAAGTTTGTAGTTCTTGGAAAAAAAGTGGCCAGAATAGGAAATTGTACTGCAATTAGGTGTGAAAACAGCGAATTGATGAAAACGACTGGATGAAAAAGTCAAACGAACCGGAACAAAAGAAGTAGGGAATAGATCGGACAATTCTGAAGAACAGTTGCCATATTATTTATTAAAAAGATTAAAACTAGTAACATCGTGAGTTGTGAAAAGTGAGAGAGAGGGTGGGGGAAGAAAAATTACAGATACGTTTCTTAACCTTATCAAGAATTCTCAATAGATTCACCAGCCCAAATATGACAACAGTACTCCATACAATGTCTGATAAGAGATTTGTAGAGATATAGAAAACAATCCAAAACATGAAAACGTATAACATGAAATGTTAAACTGATGGTATTATGTCTGTTGAGCAACATTCAGTCATGCTTTTGTTGGCATTTGTTTCTCCGATATCTTTCTATTAAGAATTCTTTCAAGAAGGACACAGAATACTTATAGAAGGAGCCACGTGAAGGTTATCAACGTCCCTAACTGAAAGTGTTGCTGCGGAATGAACTGGATTCGAAATCGCCAGAGCCAGGTTGTCAGTTCGTATCGTTAACCACTCAACCACCATCATCTCCCTGATGCTGCTGATGAAGATGATGATAATGTGCCGTGTCTATCCGACAATGGTAATCTATAATTAGTTTTGCTATCTTAAGATGTCCCTTCAATATGTTACTATCTTTATATACTTTGATAATTGGAAGATCATCCAGTACATACATCTCCTTGATGCAATCGAATCAGCAGTCTGCCACGGTAGAATCTGCTTCAGATGCTAAAGTAGATCTGGTTATTCTGTTAAGTTCCTTCGAGTTCCATTTTCGTATTTCCAAACAAAAAACTACGCAGCATTCATTGACATTATAAATAAACAATGATCTCATTGACTTTAGATCGATAAGATTTAGAAATACAATCAATAGTGACTGTGATTTCATTTTCTTGATATTTTTTGTTTTCTTCTGTGACTGATATGACTGCAGAGTTCCAGGTCACTCTTGGGCAAGGTGTAGCGCCTGTTAACCTCCCTCTGAAGTTCCAGAGGATTACCATACAAAGGGTAGATTGAGCTCTTCGGCTGTGGTGAATGCAAGAATGCAACCCATCTAGTAGAAGGAAACTGATGAAAAGACAATCTTCTAGTAGTAACAGCATTTCATGGACATGGCGTTAGCGTGATGTCATGGACTCAAATGCGTATATAGGTATTGAGATCAGAAGGAAGAGGGGTGAGAAAAGAGAAAAAAAGAAACGACGATGGCGGTTAACGAGTTACGTTTGTTGAATGCGGTAGTCTTCTCTCTCCTGCCACTCCTTTCTAAAGTCGAACTTTGTGAAAACTGTCGTCTTGCCAGTGAGATTTATGACAATTTTTTTCTGGTGCAGTGTACTGACACATAGCCTCCTGTGTTGGGTGAGTGAAGTGGACAAAATAAATACCTTTTTTATTTACCAAGAACGTTGTGTCAAAGTTATCATTTTCCTTTGCAAATGTCTCCACATATAACGTTTTGAATTTGTTAGAGAGCACAACAACGTTACATAGTGATGGTGTCACAAGCAAAAATTACCTTGCTTCGAATTTGTCATAAACCAGTACTGAAGTAGTAATCCACATGTCAGTGCATAAGCTGATGTAATCGGAGATAGCAAAGCATAAAAATGAATAATAGCACTCTTCCTAAGAGTTTAACATTCAAAATTCTTCGCCTCATATTCTTAGAGTATTAAAATAACTACATAGAACATGCAAAGCAATGTTATCTCCCACTACCGGGCTAGAAAAACCTCTCACGCTTTTCAGTATCTTATCAATATATCTATGCAAGTGAAAATGTGTGTGTGTGAAGACACTTCTCAACCTATATACTCAACGAACTTTTCATCTACAGATATGAAATTTGGTATATAGGGCATTCGGACATGTGGAAAACTTTTTAATCCGTTTTCATCCAGAAAAGGGCTGCTAACGGGTCAAAATTGAAAAATTGGTACATGGGAGTCATCAGAGTTGTATGTTTGCTAACTGTTTCACAAATGCACATGCGTGAAAAACACGTTTTATAGATCGTGTCACGATGGTCTAATTGTTATCGTACTTGACTCATGCTCTTTAGGTTTTGGTTTCGATCTTAGCTCGAGTATTTCTATTTTTTTTTTTACTTATGAAAAGTGACCAGTTTTGAAAAAAACATAATGCTCGCATGCACATGTCTCAGATTTTGTATGAATTAAAATATAATATTTATGCATATTTTACGACCACGCCGCGCCGGGAGGCCTGATAGTATCTTTATAAAGACACCATTTACAGATGTATGAGGTATTATTGTTACATCTGGCCAGGTGCACCGACCACTAGTCTTTACTTCTTGACAGGTTGCAAAATGAGTTTCTAACTTAATAGGTCCCACACCGTCTGCCATGCTCTGCTCTATGTCTCATCACACTTATGTGCCTCCATGGAATGTCTCTAATACTGGTTCTGCTTCAATGAAAATACCTCTGATTCACCTGATTAGCAGCAAAATCGCACTCCTTCACTGTAAAATTTCTTAGGTGCTTAAAGATTTTCTACTCAAATAGCTTCTTTCTTTGGACTGCTTGCCTTAGGGCTTTCCTCCCTGCACCGTTTATCTGACATGACCAACATGCAGAAATTTAAATTTAATGTGAATAAACAGCTTGCTGCTCAATTTCCCTGCTATGTTGTCCATTTATAAATACGGTTTCTATCACAGTAACCTCGTATATTTCAGTGACAATATGCTTGTTTGGATTGAAGAAAAGTTTTTAAAAGTTAGAAAAAGAGAACTTTAAACTCTTGTCATGTTTCTGTAATTTAGCTCTTGACATCCCTCAAGAACTACATCACATCTTTTTTTGAACGTTACCCATGACATTTGTCCTCAAACTGACGTTGGTGTTTATGTAGTATAATGAGATTTAAAAAAAATCATTTTACATAAAAACGTTATGTTGAAATAAGTAAAAATGATTGAGAAGGAAATCTGCTAAAACTAGTTTTTTACAAAAAAAAAATAAACAGATATTAGCGGCCGCCATTTTCTATTTTATCAAAATTATACATTGTAGTTATTTCCACTCTTCCCCATGAACCAATATAATTCGAGAGATTTTATTTTTACTTGTAATTATTTTTCTATTCAAACATCTTTTTGATAATTTTTGGAATTTTTACTAATTTCGACATGACAAGTAAGTACGTAATCGTGTTTTTACCTAAACTGCATTTTTTGAAATCCCATTATACTGCACAAGCACCTCGACTTTATTTGTTTATAATTCTCCTCTCTCAGCTTGTCAATTCAGTTGTTTGTTTTGAATGATATCGATGTATGCGTGTTAACCAACATATATTTCACTTCCTTCTCCAGTGTCAGTACTAATATACTTAAATAGCTAATGAGAGAAATGGTACATCTGGACAGTACAAGACAGGAAACTTTGTTGGTAGTGCCACATTGAAAGAATATATGACAGTTCTTGGGTTAGTAGAAGTAAAGCAGTTGCGTTTTTTGTTTTTTTGCTATAAGCAAAATGTAGTATCTGTTCTGATACTATATTTCATCTTTCCAGTCCTCGGTCAGTTAAGAAGAAATCCTTCTAAGATTCAGGTAATTTTTATTTTTGTTCTAATCCAAAATCACCCTTTCTGGGAAGCTGGATTTTCCCAACATTAAAAACCAACATTGTCTCTTACTCTGCCCTTAGCAACTCAATAGTTGGGATAGGCGATTAGCAATAAACTAACTCCTTCTCAAAAGGAGAATGCAACCTCCTAGAACAGCACAGGAGAAGAGACATACCTCAGCTAACAGGGAACAAACCATCTCAACAATAACAGAGACTGTTAGCGTTGGTGCCGAGAGAATCTTCCCCTCCCCCCTTCGGGCTGATAATTAAAAGCCGTCCAACATATGGCATCATATCAAACGAATGTTAAACCGATGATGATGATGATGATGATGATGATGATGATGATGATGATGATGGTTTCATTTTCTTTTTTGCTGATTCTGCCAATAACATCCCAAGATTGGCCATTCTTGTAATTAGTAATGAAATCTTAATAAAACGGATTTTTTTTATTTATTTTTCTTTCCCACAAATTGTCGTAGGAATTATTAATTCTTTTTTACTTTTTATTTATTTCCCATAATCAAACGTGTAGTACGATGAATTAACTCTCATAGATTAATTCACATTTTCCTCTCATTTTTTAAAAGAAGAGATAACTACTCATTAATCATTGCAAGATTTCATACCAACACTGTCAAGAACGGCCTTAGCTAATGATTCAATTAGCGTCACTTCCGGCTCTCTGCTTGCTGCTTATTGCGAAAGCTGCAAGATAAATTGTCAGCTTACAATCCTAAATTATTTGCCTATGCGAACAAGCGGACATAAAATGTTTTGTGCTATTACTGCTACGGCATCGCATAACAACCCTGTAAGAATTTGAGAGTAGAAAACAAACCTTGAATTTGCTTTTGGCAGTTTTGTAATTCTCGCTGCCCCCCTATTTTGTATTTTTGTTCTAACAAGTCGAGTTCTAGCCAGGGTTCTGATAAAAGGAGAAAGAATATCTGTTTGCTGGACCGGGTTTAGTTTTCAGTCCTCTCATAGTATTCGTCGTTATTCAAATGCCAATCTATCTATCTTATTAACCTTTATCCTCGAGTGGCGTTTTAGCTTTGATAAGTTGTAACTTGTTAGTAAAAAGCACGCACAAAAAAAACACTGGCTACTTTTTCTCTTTTCTGCTTATGCAATTACAATTAGATCCTTGGTGATGTGATGCATTGACACAGCAGTTCTTGTTAGATCACTAAAGTTAGGTGATGTGGAACTTGGCGAATAGCAGATGGGTGACCATTTAGGAATGCTATAGGCTATGTAATTTCCCATGACCGTGATATACATGCAGCTGGGGACCGCTGTTGAATTTGACATTCCATGTAAACTTCCTCCTGCATAGGAAGCTGGCATAACACATCAAGTATTACCGATTCATTTTGATGTTGTACACATGATTAAATTCATTATGTCTATGAATATTGCAATTATTATTTTTTTAAATCCTTTCTTTATTTGACAATATTCTAGCATGCTTATTCACCCAAATACTCTCTATAACTATTTAGATTCTTTAGACTACTATTCAAATTTTCTTTGGTTTATTCACTACATTTCAATCGATGTTACCTTCTAAAATTGTTACCTTCTGAAATTGCATCTTTTTTTAAGTTGATAATCATCTAGCCAAGCCTGAGAATCTTTAGATCAAATTTGAGAGCATGGATGGAATTTAGAACTGAACTGTCTATTGAATCTCCACTCCCTATTGGATACTCTAAAATAACTCGCCAGTTCTTATTTGAAAGAAGGAACCACCACGCCGCATACACTGTGAGATACTTCATGATGGATTGTGTTGATATTTCATCTATACGGAAAAAGTGCTACAATACAAAAAATGAAGAAACTGTATGAACGCACCGAGATAGCTTATTTAATTCTCATTTATTGGATTATGCACAAATTTCTTTAATGTGTGAAATCACTCAAATACATGCAGCAACATCGAAAATATAAGTAACGAGTGTGTATATATATATATATATATATATATATATATATATATATATATATATATATATATATTGCCACGCAAAAGTATTGGATACATTTCATTTTTCTTCATAACTTTAATTAGGGTTCAAGATTTTACCTAAAATTTGGTCAGTATATTCCTATTACTATTCTAAATTATATTTGGAGTATTAATTACAAAACCAAAGTTTAGAAAGCTTATATTTAAGGAAAAATATGAATTAACAAACGCAAAAGTATTGGATACACTTTTAAAAAAATTCTTTTTTCTGAAATAAATTTAAATGACTTTTGCTTAACGTGTTGCAATAAGACAAACGAGTTATCTCTGACCAATCAGAGAGCTTTATATTAAAATAATTTTATAAAATTCTTCCAGTTTGAGCTCACTCCTTCAAAGTCAACCAGTTCATTTATAAAAATGCCTAAAACTAAAGAGTTGTCAATAGACATTTGTCAAAAAATCATTGATAAGCACAAACAAGGAAAAGGATATCGAATAATATCAAGGGAACTTAATCTACCACTTAGTACAGTTGGAAACGTTGTTAGAAAGTTTAAAACCCTGGTAAAGCTGTTGCAAATCTTCCAAGATGTGGTCGGCAAAGGAAAGTAAACGAAAAAAAATCAAGGCGGGTAAGTAGAAAGGTCCAAAAAAAAAAAAACTTTTCTGACTCGTGGTGAAATTCAAACCGACCTCAGAGAAGCTAAGATTAATGTGAGCAAGGATACAATCAGTAGAGTTCTAAATTGTGCAGATTTTGTATCAAGGTCCCCAAGAAGAGTTCTATTATTGAAGCTTAAACATGTCAGATCACGTTTAAATTATGTTAAAACATATAGGGAACAACCCCAAGAATTTTGGAACAAGGTAATCTGGTCAGACGAAACGAAAATCGAAATCTTTGGAAGAAACACAGCAACACATGTATGGCGTAAAAATGGCACCGCCTATAACAAAAAGAATACCATTCCTACGGTAAAGTTTGGCGGTTGTTCGATTATAGTATGGGGGTGTTTTTCATCCAAAAGTACTGGTGAACTAGAAATCCTTAATGGTAGAATGAATGGACGTATGTAAAGGGAGATTTTGGAGAAAACCTCCAGAAATCTGCTGATTTGTTGCGACATAATAGCAATTTCGTGTTTCAGCAGAACTTGCATTTGTTGTCATTACTGATACCTGCCATCTTCTTGAACGTATTGGTCATCAATAAATCATAATGTTCCAGTAATCAAAAGTTTTGATAACCCAAAATCTAATATCTCTAAGTCCAATAAACTAAACTGTCCTATAGATGAATAAAAATAATCAATTTCAGACTGCTTATTGACGCATTATACACACAAAAAATAAACAGATCTTCAAATGATTTATTTAGAAGATAGAATCTGTTCAATGTTTTAAAACTACTATGAACCCCAAGTATAAAATCCTTTCACCTAAATAAATAGAGTCGGCATTAAATAACCAAAAAGATGGTATGCCGTAAAACAAAACAGAGGTGAAACGTGTTTATTATTAAATAAACGTACCCACCCGGCATTGAACAAGGTGCCTTCAATAAGTTTCCAGACTCTCTTTGTACGGACATTTAAAATTATCGTAAACTCTTGAAAATTGTTATTGCTATACATCTTATGGGGACTGACTAATTTTTATGATTTCAGGTTCAAATAAACACCTACATCAGGAACAGGAATACACCCTACTAAAGCCCGATAAAGCTGGTGAATTTCAAAAATGCAAGCTGGACGTTAGGACACATTAGAAGGACGATATGCAATATAATTTTGTTTGGAACTTGGAAAAAATGTCACAGAAACGTATGGAATGCGTCAGACTGCTTTTGGACTATCTTGTATGAATCGAGCATCAGTGTTTTAGTTGCATAAGAGATTTAAGGAAGGCAATGAGTCTGTGAGGGATGATGAGAGTCTGTGAGGGATGATGAGAGGTGTGGGAGGAGTAAGAAAGTCAGAACACCAGAGTTGATTGTCCAAATAAAGAATGTTATGGATAAGGACCGTTGAGTGTTTATAGAGACAATAAGTGCACAGTTTGATGTCAGTGTATGAACTGTACACACAATTATTCATGAAGAACTGAAGATGTGGAAGATTTGAGTGAAGTTTGGACAATGCACCAATTCACAACTCCATCCTTGTTGCAGACTATTTGACCAAGATGGGCATCAAGACAGTTCCTCACCCTCCCAACTGTCCATACCTTGCTCACTGTGACTTTTGGTTATTTCCTAAGCTCAAGGAAAACCTTAAAGACTGGCGTTATGAGACAATTGAGGAGATGAAAAACGCTGTGATGACAATCATTGACAGGCTCACACAAGATAACTTCCATGGGACCTTCCGGGGGTTATTGGAACGGTAGAGCAAGTGCCTTGCAGCTGGAGGAGATTACTTTGAAGAGGACTAGAGTTGTATGTGTGTACTATCAATAAAAGTGCCTATGCAAAAAAGTCTGAGAACGTATTTAAGACACCTCGTATGTTTCTTTCCTAATACATCAACATAGTTTGCTCATCGTGAATTATCCTGTCATAAATGAAATCATCTCTGAACAATGCGTACATATTCAATAAAATATTTTCATCTTTTTGGAAGTATAAGACAATTTTTATTTATTTATTTTCCTATCTAGTATGAGACTTATATACTGAATTTATGACGCTAAAACTTGATGGTTAATAATCGCTATTAATACAAACATCTGTTCAAACGTTGTACGTTTGTAGCTGCCGTGATTACAGACAAACACAACAACAACAGCAACATATCGCAGTAAACACGTTTGAATTTCTATATTGTTTATAAGCTCAGTGTTGATTGGTGCAAGCATTCAACTTTCTTTCTATTACATGACACTTTCTCCTCTAACAGGACTTACTAACCTTTTTGTCTTCGTCAATACTTACGAACACATTCTATGACGAAGCCAATGACACGCATGAAAATGACCAAGCCATGGTTCAGGTATGACATCACAGGTGAATCGAAGAAAGAGAAAGAAAAGAAAAAGCAGAGAGAAAAAAAGCACATGTCAGCGGCTTTTAAGCATGTGTCGACATTGCAGAATTTCTTTTTTAATAATGTGGCACCAGGGCGGGAACTTTCAAACAAAATGCTCGAGTCATTTATCCTCTGAACTTTTAACAAGATTTTCGGATGACCATATTGTCATTGGGTTGGAAAATACATCAGGCGGCTTGGTGTAGCACCGACCTTTATTTTCAATAATAATAATAATAATAATAATAATAATAATAATAATAATAATAAACAACTTGTGTCAAATTTCTTTCCTTTGTTCTTTGCGAAACCCTGCATACAAGGATTATTTGGAATTGTTAGAAAGGCTGTACAACGTTACAATTCTGTTACTAACACTCTTCTCTTTTCCATTCCCTTTTTACTTAAGGAAGATGATCAATTAAATGTTGGTTCACTGAGAAAGAGAGAGGAAAGAAAAAAATGTTATCACACGCAGCAGCACGGTCCCAAACAATGTCATCCACGTGACCCAACCCGATCCTGAACAACTTTGTCAATTCGAACCCAAACATCTCTATCAATTCGACACGACACGATCCTGAACAACTCCGTCGATTCGATCCCGAACACCTCCGACTAGTCAACACGACATGATCCCGAACATCTCCGACGATTCGACACGACACGATATGATCCCGAACACCTCCGTCGATTCGAACCCAAACACCTCTGACGATTCAACACGACACGATCTCGAACGAAATGACTCGACACGACACGTTACCAGAGCAACCTCGGAAGTTACTCTCCGAATTACTCTGGTATCGTCACATTAAATTGTTTTAAATCTTAGAATGGAACTGTCTTTCTATTCTGCTTACTTCTGTAAATGCGATTTGTGAACGTTTCAAAATACTAAGGCTCTAATTAGTTACTAATTCATTTTTATCAATTAAAAAAAAACAAAAAAAAACCGTATCTTGTGCTCTTAATCTAATTATTTACTCTCCGTCTCCTCCAAAAATGATAAGAATAATCAATATTGCAAATTTCATTTAATTATTTCCATTCTTTATAAAATGACGTTAATAATTTAGAGTTATTAATAATTTCATTGAAGATTATTTCGAATTCGTGACCCTGGGCTACCATCATTGGACTCGTTCTGTTGTGCAAAACAATCACGAACGTCGTTTTAAGTTCAAATTAGACGGTTTCAAACAAATATCAATCACTACACACTAAGAATAATTTCATTTTTAAAAATACCATTTATTTTTAATTTGAATTATTTGATGGTTTTCAGGTAAAAATTCTATCTTTAATTGATATTTAATTTTCTTTTAAAAAATGATTTGTGCAAATTTTAATTATAAAGTTTTCTTTCAAAAGGATTTTATGTCATTTTTAAATATTAATTATGACCTTTTGATGCAAAAAAGGCAGTCTATTGATGGCTAATCATGACACTAATTCAGAACGAGAAAATCCAACATCAAGCAAAGCTTATTTTTTCAGTAACCGTTCTTTTTATAAACGTTAATTGTAACTTTTTCCTATGTTTTTCTTTTTTCATTTCCATTTTTTCATGTGACATTTTTTCCTATGATTTACTTAAACAACAAAATCAAACATTTATGCATTTTTATTATGATCCATCAGTCATCCTGGACAACACCATGACGGGTATAGTTGGAAATCATATATTAATAATAAAATTAATATATAAATTCCATAATAGATCCTATAATTGATTCCATAATTGTGATTAATAGTTTGCATCTTGTTATTACTTAAACATGATTAATTTATAACTTTTTCTTTCAGTTAATAAAAACATCATTTATATATTTATATAATATTCGCACTCATGTTGTCCCGAAAAAAAATCCAAACATTTTTAAGTCAACAGAAAGGGCGGCTACCTCTATCATGTCGTGTCGAATCGACGGAGATGTTTGGGTTCAAATTGACGAAGTTATTTAGAATCGTGTCGTGTCACGTGGATGACATTGTTTGGGACCGTGTTGCTGCATGTGATAACATTTTTTTTCTCTTTTCTCTCTCTGTTCTCTCGGGGAGCAACATTTACTTGATCTTCATCCTCACACAGATCGATGTCACAGTCCCAAATGATTTTGGCCGGCCTTAATAGAGCTGAACGGGAAAAGATAACAAAATATCAGGACCTAAAAAATGATCTAAAAACCATATGGTCTCTGAAAGAAATAAACATTATACCCGTTGTGATAGGAGCAATACTTAGAAGCAATCCCTGGAAGACCAAGCTGTAACGAGATACAAATAGCAGCCATAAAGGGAACAGTGTCTATTCTTAAAAGAGCCTTCGGATATAAATTTAAATCATAACAGAATCAAGTGTTAGCTCCAGGAGGGAGGCCCTTGATCTCTTAAAACTTACTGAAGTTAAATAAAGAAAAAAAAGGCACTACTGACTAAAGATGTCCTAGAAGAATTTAGTCGGGAAATCTTGCCTCATCCTGCATATTCTTCTGATTTAATTTCCTCAGATTATCACTTATTTCTAGGATCACAAAACCACGTTGATGGCTTTAAGTTAACATCACGAGAAGAGATTGAACATAGCTTGCATTCATATTTCACATCAAAACCTCAAGGATTTTACAAGCGATTCTGTATTATTTAATTGGAATTATTGAGATGAGTATTATTTATTGATTTTATTTATTGCGGACTATTATCCTCATCTTTTTTTAGTTATCATTTTATGACGTTTCGGCCAACTATTCCTCTGGCCTTTGTCAGGTGGTAACCGCAACGGGATAGGAACTCTGAATCTCCTGACTGCATTCACAGCAATTATTGCCTTCCATAGTTGTTATCTCACCAAGTTTTTGGCCAAGTAAACCTCTGGCCGGCTTAGGATAGGATTGAAATCAATATCTTCAGACAATACTCACCTGAAACGGTAGAGATTCAACGTTCCTATCGACTGTGCCATGGGCTCCGAGGAATAGTTTGCCGAAACATTGTAAAACAACAACTTAAAAAAAAAAATGAGGATAACAGTCCGCTATAAATAAAATTAAAATTTATCATGAAACTGGTTAAACATTTTCAACGGGACTGTCTTACATAGGAAATAAGTCTGCTACAAAAATAGCCCAAAAGAGTTGCTAAAAATCCACAATCTTTTATTGCCAAAAAACAAAAAAAAAAAACTGGAAGCATAGGCCAACCAGCAGTGTGCCAAGTATTTTTGGGGTGAATTCACCTAGAACTATATAATAATGAAGGCTCTTTAGACTGGCTAGGAAGAGGATCGCTCCACTATGATAATGACTGCTCAAGATCAAGGCTTGATGACCAATGCTTTTAAGAAAATGATTAGTCTCAGCAATGACCACAGGTGCAAGTTTTGCCACACAGGATAAGAGTGTGTGAGCCAGCTGATATCAAACAGTAAGGTTCTGCTGGGGTGCACCTACTATACTATGCGACACAATGGAGTGTGTAAATATCTCCAATGGATAATCTGTAAGAAATTGAGTATTGAATGCAACTACAAATCCTCGCAACCTTTACCAGAAAGTACAGTTGGAAATAAGTCATACGTCATCCACTATGACTATGCAGTTTCTACAGCTACGTAGCTAGAAAACGGAGCCATAGAACTTGACATAGTGATATGGGACAAGAATGAGAAAGAAGCAACCTCAGTAGAAGTCAGTGTCACAAATGATGCTGGGATAAACAGAGCTGAAAGGGAAAAGATAACGAAACACCCATGTCTTATGTACAATATGAAAAGAAACTAGAATATTAGGAAGATCTCGATCATTCCAGTAATTATACGAGCATCTGGACTCATGAAAAAAAATTCCAAAATTTCTTAGCAGATATACCTGGTGAACCAAGTGCAAAACAGATACAAACAATTGCACTTAAAGGGACGGTCAGAATATTAAAAAGATCTCTCGGTTGAAATGTATGAGATAGCAGCTGAATGTTTGGCATCTGTTAAGATGCCCCATCCTCAGCTAGAACAAAATGATAGGAAAATTGAAAAGCAAAAACACAAGAGGTCAATACGCTAGAGAGCAGTGGAAATTGACAGGAACAAATCTTTTCCTTGGCATTGGTTCAGACTCAACTTTTCTTTTCTGAAGATTCATAATTTGTTGATGTTTTGTTTATAAATATTGAGTGGCTGCACGGTGGTCCCAAATGATAATCATTGTCTCTATCTACTAGCTCCCCACAAAGGCAGAGTTAGACACAAGGTCAGGTTGGTTGGTCGGCTGTTTTTGTTTTACGGCATATCAACCCTCTTCAGGTTATTTAATGCCGAATCCAGTGATTTTGAAGAAAAATTTTTTAATAGATTTTTTTTTTTCAAATCGTTTCTATTTAACCCATAGTTGAGACCCGAACAGGTACTACCACTCCGAGTCAGAGTGGACCTGGGAGCAATGGCAATTAAGGGGTGGCTCCACACTCCCCAAAGCCTGCAAGCTGGGGCCTCACCATCGAATATAGTTTAAGGTCATATCCAAGATCACAAGGTCAGGTTTTATACCCGGGAAGTCCAGCTTGTGCCACAAAATAAAAGAGCAATTAGGATTGGGAGAAAAATAAAAATTGCTTTAGTATAAAAGAATTTCTCATTCACTGACCGAATACAGAAAAGTTGAAGCATATTATTAGAACAGATACTCCACTTTGAACTATTTATTTGCAGAAAATTATAAAAAAAATTACATTAAAAAAAATAAGCACAAGGCCATCAAAATTGTGGAGAATATGGGCATCGTTGGTCATCCTTAATTTATAGCAATAAAAATATCTATCCTACTCTTAACTAGAATCATCTCAGTCACCACAATACCACATTTGCATATCCTACTTAAGATATCCCAAATTGATAGGAAATTTTATTATTCATCAATATACAAAGATTTCAGTGGGAAAAAATGGTAAGTAAGACCTTCCCCTCACCCTTTCTAACTAGATCTCCCACTGTTTTCCGGTTTGTTCAGAACAGAAAACAAGCAAACCCATCACTAAACGAGAGTGGGATTTAAGTGGGAGAAAAAGAAAAGGGAAGATAGAATTTTGAGAGTGGGTGGTAGTCTTCCAAGATAAATGTAAATTGGAATAGGTTTTTAGATCTTTCTCACTGCAAGAACACCAAGGTCGGAAAGTTGGATTGAGACGTCAGAACCTCCAAGGAAGGGCACTGGCCTAAAAAAAGTGCCTGAGCAACCCCTCGGCATTCCCCGGTAAGTGTGCCTCAGACAATTAACAATAAATTAACCCCTTCTCAAAGAAAGAAGGTAAGGTCTGGGAGGATGGACCTCCTAGAACTGCACAGAACTAAACTCCCACCACAAAAGTGACAGGAACCGGATCATAACAGGAATGGTCTAATCTGTGTTGATTTTGTGATGAAGCTGAGGCCAAAAACTTAAAGTGAGGAATGGAGGAAGGGCTGACTCATTCAGTGGACAATTTAAAAACTAAATTACTTTAAAGTAACCTTGAGTGCTATATTCATACAGCGAACAGTTACTTATACTTTACTTCTTTTCATACATTCAAGCTCCACTTTTTTTTTTTTTTTAACCTAGGAATGTCTTCTTTCTCTATCACATTTGATCTTTGGTCTTCAGCTAATGTTTAAGAAAGTGATCAGATCCTGATCAGCCAAAAATCCAACCTCTTGCTCATCTCTCAGACATGACGTCTACACCACAATTCACACTCCAGCAAGAATCACAAATAAAAAACACCTGCCTCTCCTGTTCCACACCGGCTTAGTATTATAGATTACATAGGATGCCCAAGTGTGATATGAGTTGTTACCAAATTGACATACTCTAAAAACTTCCGGTGTTCACAACATCGGAAAAAAACATGATTGAGTGTTTGTTCTTTGAGCGTGTCACAATGCGGACACTCCATTCCAGAACTGTATTGTATGGCATTCAGGGATAACATGTTCTGGGCTAATCACCAAGAAGAGAGAACTCAGAAGTTTTGAGATGACTCATACCTTACGCCCAACTTGATTCAGAGTGGATATCCTCCTCCGACCACTCGATGAACGGATTATCAAATTTTCCTCTCATTAATTCCCTATAGAATTCATTTTTAAAAAACTGTAAAAGGTTATTGGAATGAGGAAGTTTTTTTAGCACAGCTCGGCACTTTCTGAAGAACTGCGATTCACCCCTTGGTCTACAACCGAATGATCAAGAATGATCTCAACTGCGGGGTTCTACACAAAATACTCCGTCAATGTTCGACTCAGGAAAGCCAATCTCTCGGCCTTTTAATGATGCATCAAATCAGGTATCCCAAACCTCCCTCATAGAAATATTTAACACATACCTGTCTGAAAACCCAGTGTCTCTTTTGATTCCAGCAAGGATAGAAGACACCAAAGAACCTTGAAGTGGCATACAGATAGGAGAAGTATAGCCAATTGGAAAAAAATAAAAGGAAATACTTTACTTTTAAGGAGAGTTTCCTTCAAAGCTAAGTGTTAGTTAATGTGTTGACTTTTGACTGTACCTCTTGAGCTGGAGGACCAGTTGAAACTACATGCCAATGTTTCAAACTGGGTGATCTGTCCAGCAAAAAGAAGCTAGAAAAGTGTTGTCACTGAAACAGGCACTCAACCACAGGTTAATTAACTTGCTGCAGTTGATTTAGGCCACTGTGATAATTTCGTAGCATGCTAGCACTTCTGTCACTTCTTACTGTCTCTGAGGTATGACACAAAGATGGTGATGCCATCAGCAAATGCAAAAATCTAGGTATGCTTACTTCTATTGGCATTGGTCACCCTTATAGGGAGCACCATACTACATCACTACATAATCGTCATGTTAGGCAATAAACATGTCAGTTCAAATTCAAGTATGAGAAAATCATACTTTTTATAATTGCAAATGACCAATAGTTGTTCTCCACTTCTGTAAAGTAGTTTATTCAGATCATGCATAACCAGCAATAGTACTGTATATGTGTGTGGGGGGGGGGGCGTGCTCATCGCTAACAATACAATCACTAAGATCCCATCAACAAGCACTTCAGTATAACCTGCTAATCCACATATGTGTTGATACAACAGAACAACCACTCTCCTAGATGAAAGTTCAATTCTCAATCATGTTGTTACTATGTTTTTTTTAATTTTTTAACTAAGGATTGATAATTTGTATTATTTCGATTATTCAAACTACTATTCTCATGTTTATCTTTGCACAACATTTCGCTCAATGTGATCTCCAACCTGCTGCATCATATCAAATTCAGGAATCTGAATGGAATAAATGTACAATGGAATGGTTAAGAAAAAAGAAATGCCTATCTCACAGCCCGTAACAGTAATACGGATGTTACTTCTATTTTTTTTAGTGTAATTGTTAGCTGAAACATTTTCAACTGAAAAACATATTGAAAGGGAAGTATCTCTTTGCCTATGTGATCTCGCTTGTCTCAAAAATATTATGAGAATTGAGTTCTGTCTCAGAAATAGACAATTACTAACATGTGCTACAAATCTTTCTCCAGATAAGACGTTTTGGGACTACGAAGCAATATTTTCAAAGTAAAAACTTTCAATGGAAAATAAATTATAATAGTTAATTTATACAAGGGTTTTATTCAATTCTCTTTTATATTCGTTCTATATTTCACAACTACATATAAAACATTAAAGTGTATAACTTAATTTCAAGATGTTAGAGTCCAGTTACATCTTAAATAGCGTAAAAAGGCATAGATATGAATCAACAGTATTTACTTTTGGAATGGTTAAGAAAAAAATATCATATATCATTGGTTTATTCTGTGATTAAATGCCATAAAAAGTTGGTACAAACCTAATTTTAAGCAGCATGTATTTTCCAGTGGTCGACAAAAAGAATTTCAAAAATGGCTACTGTTTCTATTTATATGCTGACGATATCATGAAATAACAAGATTTCTTGTCATCTTATATGCAAATGAGATACTGCTGGTAAAAAGTCTTGTTTTCAGAAACTGAATTGATTTTGTAGCAGTGAGCTTTGATAGACTTGTCTTGAATTTTGGAGGAGGACTTTTCACAGAGGTGTGTCGAATTTAACCCTAGAAATTGCTAGCTGAAAGTGCAGAAAAGTTAACAATCGATTATTTAACCACATATTCCATTCTTGTGAAGATGATTCCAGTACACTACAACAAAATTTCTTTTATTTTTAACTACATCCATATAATCGGTCAAAACATATTTTTCAGAAAAGATAAATAGCATAAGAAAATCAGTGCCAAAAATGTCTCAAGCTAAATCAATGTTGACCGCAAATGTAATGAAAAAATTCAATAAGAAAAAGCTAGCCAAATTTTATAGGAAAAATAAATCTCACTACGTTCAGTTAAATAACACTTTATGGAAATTATACAATATCTATATATATTAATTATATTAGCTCTGAATATCTCTCCAACTGAATATTTTCCCAATTTTTATAAAAGCTGCGATTCTATCAATAAGATTCTAATATTCTGAAGGTCATATAGATTTTAGTATTTGACTTTGAACTAATCTAAAATGCTATCGATTTGTGAAATTTAATTGAATTCTCACGTCAAAATATTGAAGATTTGGTTTGGTTGTTTCGTTTTACAGCGTCTCAATCACCTTTGGGTTATTTAATGTCGAATCCAGCAATTTTAGAAAAAGGTGTTATCCTTCAAGTTTTTTATATCTTCAAATATTAATTCATGGTGTTTGGTTTGAATGTTTTGTAGAGAAACTGAATAACACTCCGTTAGTTCTACTGAGGTTACAAAATGATGTGCACAAGAACCACCGTCATTCGAACCCGGAATCCGTCCAGTACAAGGAAAAGAGGAGAAGGGAAGAAAGATATGCAAATCGTGGTACTGTTGCAATTCTGTATATAAGGACATTTTCTTGTTTTTTTACTTTTGGGAAAGGGTCGGAATGTAATCGTAATTTTGTGAAAATGGCATCGACGACGAAGAAGAAGAAGAAAAAGAAGAAGAAGAAGAAGAAAAAGAAGAAGACGAAGAAGAAGAGGAGGAGGAGTTGAGAAATCAAGAGAAGATTGTTTTACACAATCGGAGTTATTTTTTGTGCGTATTAGTACAAACGATGGATTTTTTTTTTTCGCCGAGTTAAAACATTAATTTCAACCGTGCAAGAAGAAAATTTTTTGTTCTTGTTTTTGACTTTGCAGAACATGATTGAGTTTTGCAAAGAGAAAAGCAAAAAATAAAAAATAAAATAATAACATCAATGTTTGGTGCATTTTCTGCCAGAATAGTAACTAAGGAGTAACTCCACATTTCCCACAACCCTCAAATGGAACCTCACCACTAGATATCTTTTAAGGACTACTACTTAAGAGGAGAATCCGAAAAATAAAAATATTTGACTGCTATCTGGTTTAAGTGATGTAACTTCACATTTATCGAAGCTAAAAATAATATTTTACAGAAATTAGTCTTATTACAAGAAAATATATGTTTCCTCCAGTCGCATATGAAGGAGATGTTATTCCACATGACCATAGAACAGATACATTACCATGCAAAGGATAAGGTAATGCTTGGAAGACAGGTATCACAACCACATAACAGATACTACACTACCTTCCCCTTATCTTAAAGAAGGAGAATGTAATTCCTGGAAGGATAGTATTATGACGAACAGACACCTGCTCGCTGCCTCCTATCTTAAAAAAAGAAAAAAAGAGGTAATATCTAAGAGGATGAACTACCTTTTCCTCCAAAAAAGAGATAATGCCTGGGAATATGGTATGAGGACAAAACAGATACGCCTCCTTGAATTGCACACCGAAAAGTAATGCTATATTAAAAGAATAAACTTCTCTTTTTCCAAAAGAAAAAAAAAACTGTCGAAATTATCAAAAATATTTAGCATTCCGGTTATACTAAACTATAAGTCAATATTTACTGATTTATATATGTGATTGATTTTGAAAAAAATAAATAGGTATACAAAGATTTATAATCTTAAGACCATCGTTCATTTGCCTGTTTTTGTTTATGCATCACGTCACTTCAACACCCTTGTGTTATGCATTGCTAACAGCCTTCTTACACACTTATATATTTGTTTACCAGAAATGTTTCAAGCAAACTACTTTTCCTTTTTATTATAATAGTGTTTCATTTAGCAGTTATCTTAGAGTAGCATTTATTCTGCATATACTTTTGTGGCCAAGTAATTTTTTTATCTTCAAACTTTAAAATTTCTAGTTTTTCATTCAGACATAATCAGACATAATCCATATATGTTATGCATCTTAAGGTTTTAGGGTACAAACTGCTCTTAAATTCTCCAATGTGGTGTACTATACTTATGGTTTGCTTTGTAATTAAATGTAATTCTGTGATTATAATAAATATTTTTTAATTTAATGAAGATAAGGAGACAAAAGAAAACAGCGTAGCCAAAAAAGTGACAAAATAGGTTAAAGGTCCAATCCTTACTGCAAGCAACAATAACCGAAGGGTACTAAAAACTTAACACTACTATCCGGTCATGGTTGGCAGAATGAAAACAATCTACCACTGTGGCTTAATTATTTCGAAATTTGCCACATGTTATGAAGTTCAACATGAAGATTCCAAAGTAAAAAAAAAAAATCCATTCGAAGAAGATTAGAGGTTACATCGGCTGAAACGTTGTGAATATAACAATCAAGATGAGAATAGTAATCCGAATAATTAAAAAAAAACGTTTTTATTTACATCTCAAAAACTGCATTCTATTACTTTCTATTCAGCAAAACAATCCACCTAAATGTATGAAGTGCATTATAAACAAAAAATATTATATAAGCTTTTTACCCACTCCTCTTCACTGACACCGTAATTTATGCCAAGAAATTTCAGCTCCGATATTTTCTCCCAGCCGTCAAATACTCAATTCTCTATCCTCACCAATTCGCCCCTCTTAAAACAGCTATTCTCCTCACATGCAAATTAATGCTATATATGGCTTCGTGGCTTAGTGGTGGATGCTCTCTTCTCTTCCCTGCAACCTCTCTCCCACAGAAGAGACGTTGCGAGCCTGTCTTTGTTTCATCGTTATTTCCATGGCTAGTGCTCGTCCGAGCTCCAATCTCTGGTCCCCCCTTTCGCCAATCCTTCATGATAAACACCCGTCTAGCTAAAACCACTGTCAGTAATTTCCCCTACTCTTTATCTGTGCCTAAATCAAAACGTAGATTCCATAAACATAGCTTTTTTCTGAGAAGTGCACGCCTGTGGAATTCTCTTCCATTTGCCTGTTTCCCACCTGACTACAACTTGGACGTCTTCAAGTCCAACATAAACAAATTCCTGATTAATCGCCCCCTTAAGTAAGACACTTTATCAAATCTCCAATACTAACTATTACCACGATATTATCCCATTGATTATTGTACACAAAATAACCCTAATCCCCGAGTGGCTTCCGGGCCTTGATAAGTGGTGATCCTCATGTAAAGAATATATATATATATATAAAAACAACTACACACAAGTTCTTTACTTCCTTCTTTTCACAATACCCACATCTGACATGCAAAACAGATGTGCTGCCGCTTTTGTAAGTAGTTTCTATCACACTCATAGTTCAAAAAATGTACATTCTATTCGATATAAGTTTATGATACCGAGTTTTAAAGGAAATATGTATGTATTCTGTCATGACTTGATGCTTTCCAGTTTGCCAGTTTCTTAAAGCTGTTTTGTGTTTCATCATTAATTTCGATTTCGGCTTCTTCTTTCATGTGTTTCAGTCATTTATATTGTCTTCCGCCTTTCCCTATATATTGTCCCTTGTTTATTGCCTTGTTATGCTAGATCCGGTTGTTTTATTTTTGTTTTTTCTCTATTGAAGTTTCAGTAAAACAGGCTTTCATTATTTTCAAAAGTCATATTTTATATATCTGTATCTTTGCTAGTACTTTATTTTAGTTCTTCATGTTTTCAATTCTGTTTATCTTGTCAGACCTTTTTTTTCCTTTTTCGTCGCCTTTATGGCCCCTTTGATCGCATTCACTGCTTCAGATTCTTTTTATAGTTTGTTCATTTGAATTTACATTCTAGTTTCCCATCCAGAATTTGTTAATCCATTCATTGACAAAGTTTTATTTCTATATTTAGTCTTGTATTACTTATTTGACCCTTGCATAAATTAACTCGTTTTGGTCTATAATATTATCTTTTGCGATATATAGGAGGAGTCTGCTCTCGTTTTCTGCTTTGGATTTTACTTTATCCCATTCTGCATTTTTGGGAATGGGAACTTTTTTCATCATTCATATTTTTTTATGTGTCCGATTTCTCTGAGTTTTGTGATCTCATAGTTATTGGTTTCTGCAGATTTTTGGTGCATATTTTGTGTCAAACTGCTATTTGTTATTATTGTTGTTTGCTATGCCTATTTGAGCATCTTCCATTTTTTTAATTCAACTTTTGAAATGAACACATTTCTCTGAACATTTATGCTGGTACCACAGATCATAGTTGTAAAGGGTCGCGGTGGATGGAAAACTTAAAGGGAGAGTACCACTCAGATTTTCACTCGAAAGACATGGAGAGTACCGAGATTCAAAAAAGGCTTCTAGAATTCCAGAGAATGCCAACATCCATTAAACCACTGTTGCAAGAACTTAAAGTGATTTGAAAAGATGACTGAAAGAAGTAGAAAATGCTGGAAATATGTCCTCTCCACCACCACCAGAAGAGAATGTGCTGACACTAGTCCTGGCTAGTACTACACAAAACAGTCATGAAGGATGAAAAAGGATGGAAATACAGACAACAAAATACACACAATCTAAAGCTCACCTGGAAGAGAATACTGGCCGCTTAGGGAGGTTTATTCACACTTAAATTCCAGAGAAAGCCAACGATCATTATCAGTGATTATCAATGTTAAACGGCTGTTTCGATAATACAAAACATTTTGAAATGGTTATTAAAAGAGGTAGAGAGTACTGGAAACATAAAGAGATTTGCTGTTTCTTAGACTCAAAGGAACATCACTTGTTATATTCCCAGTAAACCATCACAGATAATGACTTGCGAGAGAACTTAGTGTGTGAATAAATAAATAAATAAATAAATAATAAAACTAATAAAAAAGAAAAACACAACGTGATGGCACCAGCTTCGATTAATACCATAAAAAATGGTCATGAAGACTCAAACAAGATGGAAAAACCGAGAAGAAAGAGCACTAACCTGATTTTTACTGGAAGGATGCAGAGCTTACGAGAATCTCTGAAAGGCTTATTGTAACTCAAATCACAGAGAAGGCCAGTGGTCGTTATTAACGAGAAATTAATGGTAAGCCACTGTTGTATTAAACCAAAATCATTTGAAATGGTTATCAAACAAGATATTGAGTACCAGAAATTTTGGCAGACTTGTTGTCACTCAGACTCCAGGATACACTATCGGTTATTATCTATTAGCAACCATTGATGATGACCTGCGTGAAAACTAGTGAGTAAATAATAATGTATTAATCTCGTACATATTTTCATTGAAATATAACAATTGCAGCTGGTAAAGTCCAGGAATCGTGAGAAAACCATAAAAATACATCAACTCTGTACGTTTGAATATTTTGTTCGATTTGATTTCTAACATCTTTTTAATCTGAAAATGCTTACTTTTTTCTATTACGAATGATTTATTTATTTATTTTTTTGTAGAAGTCGATTTGTATTGAAAGTTTTAAATGAACAACATGTTAAGGCCGATAAAAACATGGCAAAGGAACATCAAAGATGTTAACAATAAATGTTGGAACGAACTTTACTAAATTGAATATTGCAACATGCCAGTCTGTCTGCTTCCACGGCATTACAGTCAATAGACGAGCAACAAGAACAAAAAGCAGACATTTTTTTTTAATGCGTCCATTCGGTCTGCACGTTTAGCTATGAAAATGCTATTTCAAATTGAAGCGTGACAGACCAATGAAAATGCAATTTAAAAAAATGGCAAACTACCGAAAATGCTATTCCAAATTTAAATGTGACAGACTAATGAAAATGCTATTTGAAACTTAAACATAATCTACCAACACAAGTGTGACAGATAATAGAAAATGATTTTTCACATTAAAGCGTGACAGGCAAATAAACATACTAGTAAAAAACATGACAGACCATTAATAATGTTATTTCAAACTAAAGCGTTATTTCAAATTTGAATGTGACAAAAGCGTTCTATTTCCACTTTAAGTATGTTAGAGCAAAAAAAATATACTTTTATAAATTAATCAAAGTGTCATAGACCATTTCAAAATGCGACAGACCAATGACATGATATTTCAATTGATCGTGACAGACCATAGAAAATATTATTTCAAATATAAATATGAAAATTAACAAAAATACTATTTCAAATTTTAGTGCGACAGACTAACAAGGATATTAGTTTACCTTATTCCGACAGACCAAAGAAAATACCATCTTAAACTGAAACTTAGCAGATCAAAGAAAATTTTATTCCAAACTGGAACTTGACATACCAAAAAAATTCTATTCTAAACTGAAGCTTGACAGACCAAAGAAAATTCTATTTCCGAAACGAAACTTAGCAGACTAAGAAAAATGTTATTCTAAACTGAAACTTTGCACATTCCAAGGAAAATTCTGTTCCACATTGATGATTGACAGACCAAAGAATATTCTATTCCTGAAGCTTGGCAGACTGAATAATATACTATTTAAAACTGGAGCTTGACAAACCAGATAAATGCCATTTCAAACTGATGCATGCCAGAACACAGAAAATGCTATTTGAAACTAACCATGACAGACCAAAGAAACGCTATTCCAAACTGAAGCATAGGTGACCGATAGACAAAGCTTCCTAGAATGCATCTAAAATGAAGGCAACTGAATACAAACCTCTTTTCATGTGCAATTCAAAGAATTAAACGTAATTGAATTGAGGCGAGGGGGATGAATTACAAAAAACGAGAAAAAAAAAACTGAATGAGAATTTTAGGGTTTCCAGTGACACATTCAAAATTCAAATTTTTATTCAAATGAATGGACTCTTCTGTTTTTTTTTCTTGGTTCCTATTTCCCGTTTCAAGACTATAAAAATGCTTGCGCGTTTCATTCATCACGAACAATGAGGGACGTTAAAGTTATTGATAACTATTAACCATCCGTTCTTTCAATAACCCCCCCCCCCTCCGACGCCACTTTTTCATTGCCGTTTTCCTTTTCAAACTTGAACAAACACAAACTTTTGTTGACAGTAATTGACAAATTACTGAAAACTAGAAACTCCCATTCACTTTCCTTACATAAGCAGGCATACGAGTTTTGTATTCCTAATTATAATTTTAATGAGATTCAAAGAACGTTGGATGCAAAATGTTCAATAACAACAAACAAAAAATGTATTTAAAAAACGAATAAAATAAATAGAAAATGTATCTAAAATATACTTTAAATTAAATCATTATTTATTCCTCTTCTTTATATTCTTCAAAATTAACAGATGTATTTTTATTTCGTTAATTTTATACCCCATTCCATACACATTGTAATTGTATTATCAATTTGTTTTACAAGCGATTACATTTTATCATTTCAGTATTTTTTTTTTTCATGGAAAACTTTATCAGGCGGTGTGTCATGCTTAAGTTGAACATAACATTTTATTTGGTCTATCATTCTTAAGTTTAAATTGCCATTTTCTTTGATCTTTGGCGCTTACATTTTTTAAAGTGTCATGCTTAAATGTGAAAAGATATTTTCTTTAGTGTGACATATTTAAGTTTGAAATAACATTGGGGGGTGGGCAAACGTTAAAATTGACAATATTAACAGTTTCTTCAAAAGGTAGAATAACATTAGTGCATATGCGATGTTTTTTGTTTTTTTTTGTTTTCGTTTTGTTTTTTTAATATTATTATTATTATTATACAGCCTATTTAATAAAATAAAGCTGAGATCCCTTTAAATAATTAAGGCAAGGTGGTCAACTTAAGCACAAATAAAATATTCCGCTTAAGCACAAATCAATATTCCGAATCATCTCGGACTGTTAACTGTTTATTCCGGCTAATTTGATATTTATAGATACTTAATTTCCCTCAATTTTTGTGTTATTTTCGAATGGTCTGGAGGTAGAATACTTGCCTATAGTGTGACTTTATGGCTGGGTTTGATGTTCCCGGCTGGCAGTAATTACCCATTTCTACACTGATAATTGCATATAATTTGAAAATTATGACATTAAGTACGTTTTGGAGTTGAGATAAAGTTAGTATTACTTAGTAATAAAAGAAAAAAAAACGGCGTTTTAATACGTTTTCGTTATGAGAGATACAAAAAGAAAACATGTTGATATGAGGTTAATGCATACTTCTAGGGGTTTTTTTTTTGTTTTTTTTTAAATCTCAATTGTTGTAGCCTATTTACATATTTCAAACGGCTTGTTTCTTTTTTTTTCGAATTACGTCATGGGTAATTTTAACTCGAAATGGTTCATTATTTAATAATGAAATAATAAAAAAAAAATTTTATCGCTTACTAGCAGGATGACCCGACGTTGACGGGATTGAGTGATGATCAACGAATATTTCACACTCCCATATTTTATTGTCATCAAAATCGATGAAATCACCCATTTTTTTTTTTTCAGTCAAATCGATTGATTACCAGTGACTCTTTGACATGTCGACCATTTCAGATTGTGTGGTAATAAAACGTCTCAAATGCGCTTGCGATGTTAGGCTGTGTAAGGTGTTAACTTTGGCCAAAATCGCCTGTTCCTTCTTTCATTGGATTATTTTGACTATCGATACTTATTGAAGACATTCCAATACTAAATCTGTCTAAGAACATTGCCAGGTCCATAAAATACTTTCATGTGAAATTTCATAAAAATCGGCCCATCTGTTTTCGAGTCCATAATGAACGAACTAACACACACACACACACACACACACACACACACACACACACACACACACACACACACACACACACACACACAAATCCCTTTTTATATAATAGCAGAGATACACACTTTTTCATCGAATTTTGTTGATGTCGTCAATCTTCACTTACCCATTTTGTTTGAGTTTGTCACGCTTCAGTATAAATGTATCGTTTGATTTTCTTTTGCTGTATCTTATCCAACTTAGGAATATTTTTGTTGACCTCGGGACTCTGCACAAAATTCCAAACAGAACACTTTATTAGATCTATGGGAAGGTAGCATGCTCTCGTTCCATCAGCCATGATCGGTTAGAAATCTTAAGTTATTCACAATTGCATTCTTCGTATTGCCCGCATGGAAGATTGAACTTTCAACCCCAAGAAGAGCATCACTTATAACTGAAATTTTCGTAGATTAAATAAAGAGTTCCATTCGAAATTCTGTGCAGATTTTAATGATTGACAAGATACCATCGAAGAAGATTGGAGGTTACATCACCCGAAATATTATGCGAACAGTAGTCGAAATATGATAATAAAAATTATGAATCTGTATCTCAAAAATTCAGAAATACGATGATGGTGTGATGTTTACTGACTTACTAAACTTGAAAATTTTAGTTTCTCTTTTAAGACTGATATAATAATTATTTGACCTGATGATTCGAACCATTTAACTCCATGTCCTGTATTCTTTCTGTAGAATGTAAAACCCATAAAAATACCCCAAAGATCAGTCAGTATTTTAGCCTGGCTTTCCAGATCATCATCATCGATTTTGCATCCGCAGTCCATGCTGGTACATGTTCAATGACTTTTAAAAAGTGACTTCCAAACTAACTAATTTTTAAGCATCACTACCTCCCATGTTTTTTTTATCTTTTTCTGTAAACTGACCAACATCAATTGTTCTACAACTACTAACAAAATAATTTTCATCTATGCTTCTATTACTCATACTATCTACGTTTCTTGTTCTACACGCATCTCTTGACAATGTTGACATATCATTAGAACTAGGCCTCAACTTCATCCACTCCAAACTCACAACTAAACAGTTCGTTTGCTGTATGAAATTTGCATTCTCTAAAAATTCGTCATCTCTACATGTATCAGAAACCTAATATTCACCTCTAGAACAGAATAGACTGTCAAGTCTACTGCAAAGAAGGTGACACTCTAACATGCTAAATAAAAGCTTCTCTCATCTGCCAGTATCCTATAGCTCGACAAAGCCACCATTCGCTCATGCATGGAGTATTGTTGTCACATCTGAGCTGGTGCATCAACCAACAGTTTTTCTGCCTTAAAAAAGAACCTCTAATAGGCGTCACACTATTTTTCAGGCATCAGTTTCTGGTCCATCGCTATAATATTGCATCTTTGTACTTGTTTTACAAGCACTTCAATGGAATGTGCTCCGAAAAACTTATTGTGCTTTCTCAATTTAATTATGCTTGACCCTCCCCCTCCCCCCAACACTGTAAAGGTCTACAAATGTTAGAAGCTTTCTACACTAATAACTTCTTTTCTCGAACTGCTTGACTTTGGAATTGTCTCCCTGCTCCCTATTTCATGACTGTACCATCATGTAGAAATTTAAATGTAAAGTGAACAAACATCTCCCTATATAACTCCTCACCTTGAATACCCTTATAAATCTGGATCTAATTCAGATTAACACTTCTTGTCACGGTGGCAGTGTGCCTTATTTGGGATGAATAGAAATAAAAACATAATTGTTGTTGCTAATTTTAGAATCTCAAATTTCAACACATTTTCAATGACACTGACGTACTACACAAGGTATGAAGCATTGATCTTCAGTTTTTGAAGGATGTGCGACCCTCTTATTGTCTAACTGAACATCACACTTCCTAGTGCCGGGGATGGCTATAAGAGTAGACCGTGACACAGTTGATATGAACAGTTAGCTTGCCGTACTGTGTTTAAGCCCTGTCAGATCTATTACCCTATTTTTATTGGAGATGTTGGCAACCTTCACGTAGTGCCTCTTGCGAGTACTTCATTCTAAAAACATATCAGGGAAACTAATGGTAATACTAGAATCATAAAAAAATCAAAGAATTGTAATTTGCTGATTCATACAGAAATGTCTTTGATCTAAGCTATCTTTGTAAGTAGTTCCGCTCTGGAGCTTTCATCTGTCATAATTAAATGTTGTATGCTATTGATATCATCAGACCAATTATCTTTCATCTTGATGTCTTTATTTCATTAATGCTCGTCAATATTTTCAGCATTTATTTCTATGCTCTAATCTCGTTCAATATCACTTTGAGTTATATGCTTTATGCTTAGGAGTTTTTGAGATGAGGATTCAATTGGGATTATTAGGATTATTTAGACTACTCTTCTCCTTTTGAATGTTATCATAATATTTTGGCCGCTCTAACATCCGACCTTCTTCAGGGGCATCTTGTCAAACTTGGGAACAATTATTATTTATCCATTTATTTATTGCGAACTATTATCCCCATCTGCTAGTTGATGTTTCACAACGTTTTGTCCAACTATTCGAGGTGAGCATTGTCTGAAGATAGCGGTTTCAATCCTATCCAAAATCGGCAAGAGGCTTAATTGGCCAAAAACGTGGTGAAGTGACAACAACTATGGAAGGCAGTAATTGCGGAGAATGCAGTTAGGAGATTCAGCATTCTTATCCCATTGTAGTTAACCACCTGACGACGGCCAGAGGAATAGTTGGATGAAATGTTGTGAAACAACTACTGGAAGATGAAGATAATAGTGCACAATAAATACATGGATAAATCATACAAATTACTCATCTCACTAAGAATTCTAATTGGGAATCTTTATATCAAACAGAAAAATCTATACAGAATTTTGAACAGAAAATTTTATTTAGGTTAGCTCGGACATGAACAGTTAGAAATCTTAAATAATTCGGAAATGTATCCTTAGTATTACCCATAGAGAGGATTGCATCTTCAACCTCCATTTTTTACATTCTAATTTAACCTTGCCTAGCTTTACATGACATCACTTCCTATTTATCTTTCATGGGAACTCATTTATTTCCCAAAATTCATGTCATTTCGATCTGCATTTAGTTCAACCCTTCTTATTAGTTGATCTATTCAATATACACAGGAACATCCATTCTGTAACAGGATGAATACTCAGTATAGCAGAGCAGAGACAGAGGGTCTGGCGATAATGAAAGGAAAGGTGGGCCAATGGTACTGTTGAGTGGACTGGGATGAATTTTTCACAACTACTGGAAGTGAAGACAACTGATACTACACTTATAACAAATAGCAATTTTATGTTTACGATCTATTTTCTTTTTTTTTTTTTGCACAAGTTTCTCCTTACATGTACAGTTGTTATTTCATGGGTGGCATTCCTGCTGAACAGTTGTATATTGTTTTTCCGCTTTTCTCTAGTCAGAGTTTTAGATGTCCAGTTCAAGAAACAGCCATGTTCCATTCTTGCCCATAAACAAAACGTTGAGCACAAGACAACTTGACTTCAAACCCAACCATACACTTGCCGACTAATACCTGCTTTTGTATTTCTTCTGTTTATATAACTTTTTCCTGGTCGTTGACCGTTTGTTGTTAAAATTACTGATGGATAAGATTTAAAGTGTAAAAAGGTTTGTCCTTATAATCAAGCTATCGCTAACACCTTTTTCTTCTTACTAAATAAGGCCTACAGAATAAATACTTTCTCAACTCTTATCATTACAGGTTGGTTTCAAGACTAGTACCAGTACATTAAGTGATTAATTGTTTTTGTTTTATGGCATATCAACCTTTTTCGAGTCATTTAATGCCAAATCGGGGGGGGGGGAAGCTTTTATGCTTAAAATTTATTTTGATTTGGTTGTTTTGTTTTACAGTTCTTTATGTATTCAAATATTTATACAGTTCTTTATATATTCACATATTTATACAGTTCTTTATGTATTCAAATATTTATACAGTTCTTTATATATTCACATATTTATACAGTTCTTTATATATTCAAATATTTATACAGTTCTTTATATATTCAAATATTTATACAGTTCTTTATATATTCACATATTTATACAGTTCTTTATATATTCAAATATTTATACAGTTCTTTATATATTCAAATATTTATTCATGCGTGATTTGGTTTCTTTTCATTTCGTTTTACGGCATATCAACTCTTTCCAGGTTTTCTAATGCTGAATTCAGTAATTTTGGAAAAAAATATTTTTATGCTTCAATTTCTTTATATCTTTAAATATTTATTCATGGTGTTTGGTTTGATTGTTTTATAGAAGAAAATTGTTTTTGTTTTTTGGCTTTACAAACGATGGTTGATCTTTCAAAAGGGAAAGGAAAAAAACACCAATGTTTAGAGCACTTTTGTCAAGAAACCAGTATCTTCAGACAGCCTGATCTAGTTGCTCTAGAGTACATGAAAACACTTCTTTTTAAATCATCCAAATTCATTGTGAACACATGTAAAAATGTTTCATCATAATTATACATTTGCAGAGTTGAATGCAAAGTTACTTCAAAGTTTCATGTTTAAAATCACATCAAATAGAAATTATCAAAACATGTGCAAACGTAAAAACGTGCTTTGAATTAGAAAAATTAGCTTTGCCAAATTATGTAATAAAGTCTAAATTATTTTTTTCATATTTTTATTAGCAATTAGAAATTTATGTCAAGTCTGTCGTTAAGAGTTTATGATTGATTAGAAATGTTAATTGAAAATTAATGTTTTATAATATTTTCAAATGATATTTTTTGGGGGCGGTGGGAGCAGGACTGATATTTTATGACTTATAGTTCATTAATTGCATAACAATATTTGTATACTAAAAAGAAAAATGTATGAGGGCTGTTTCAAAAGAAATGCTTCCTATTTTTTTTTGTTCGAATAGATGAGGGAATTGCAAATGGCATCATTATGATGATTGAACTTATGCATGCAGGACTTGAAATTTTAATCTCACTATTGCAGATATTGACGGCGTGAGACTCTAAAAAAGCAACCAATGCCATGGACGTACATCAAAAGCAGATTGAAGTCATTGAAGTCCTGACAAAAGTGCATTGAGAATAGAGGAAACTCTGTAGAAAAAATAAATTTTGGACCACAAAAGTTTGCTCGTTTTAATGGTACCACTCCAGTTTTCGTAGCTCTTCAACTTTTTGAGTTAAAAATATAGGAGACTTGACTTTTGAAACAACTTTTGTATATATATATATATATATATATATATATGAGAGAGAGGAAGAGAAAGAGAAAGAAAGATTAGACTAAGTTTGTGTTATGTTTTTTTCTTTTAACTTGTAGATACGTATATTTAGCCTACGGTTTAGAAATGCTAACCGTCGGTTCAACAGTTGATTGTTTAGCAGTACTGAAGATGACTATATTGCTCCTTATGCTTGGATAGAGTTCTTGTAGAAAAATCACTAATAATTTGAGCTCTCCGGCAATCGACTATGTTTTCATTGGGTTTACATTGAGACTTTGTTTACATTCAGCAAGTACCAAACGAGATCGTAGGGGTTGAAAGCGCCGATTGTCAGCTTGATAGTTGAGTCTCGATCCTAGTTTGAGACACCTGCTTGTATAGCCACACTAAAGAGCTATGATACAGTGAAATAGTATGTCTGTGGATGACTAATATATATACTTTACTGACTTTAGCAAATAGGGTGCATACCTTTATAACTATTTGCTAATATTTTCACTCCTCTGATGAGATGGTAGACATCGAAACCCTATAGGATAAGGAGATAAACTTTCTAAAGCATTCTTTGTCTTGCTTAGAATAATAAAAATTCTTTGATATGAAACTCAACCACTTCATTTCATTTCAATGAGAGTTTTTTGAAATTCATTGAATTACAATTTAATTTATTTGCTCTATCTTGCAGATCGAGCAATTCTTGTTTAGATGGGATAACTTATAGAATATTACTGCCAGTAATATTTTGTAAACCAACAATCTCACGTTTACATAACCACTGATTGTTAAATAAAAACTATTCCGAAGTATATATATATATATATATATATATATATATATATATATATATATATATATATATAACTTTTTATGCTTCTAAATTATTGAACAAACCTTTCGGTTTCATTTATTCATAAAAAGAATCAAAATAATCAAAAAACACAACCATCGTTCTATGAGAGATTCTGAGCCCATGAGAAATGCAAGAAAACAAAATGGCAACCAATAAAACAATGAGAATCATTTTAAATTGAATTCTTTCATTTTATACAAGCAAAGGATACAAAGAATAAAACAATTCTCTTTCAACAATTTTTAGAGCCAAAATTATTTGAATTCGTGAACCTTTTTCAATATCCAGCCAATGATTTAAATACAACTTAACAGAATTGTTAAAAAAGAGTTTTTCGTTTATTTATTTTTGTTTTGTTTCATGGGAGGAAACGATTTTATTGAGTTAGCACATTAGTATATTTACGGATAATAAAATGATTCACTGTTCATTAATTTTCTAATGGCACCCAACTACAGACAAAACGCATAAGCAGAAACCGACTAAACTAAAAATAAAATGAAAAGTTATGCAGGCATAACGAATGTGGTTACCATTTTATTATACCAATGAGTCACCAATCACCAAGGCCCAAAGGCAATTCGAGGATAAGGGTTAATGAGATTGTCAATTGTTTGGCATAATCGAGTAAACACACCAATTCTCGTTAGATCACCAAAGTTAAGCAACATCGAGGCTGGTTAATGGGTAACCACTTGGAAATACCCGGTTCTGTATGTGAGAGGCGAGTGAATGCTCAGGAAGAAGAAAAATTTTAAACAAACAAAAAATTATTATCTCTTATGACTGGGATATACATGCGGCTGGGGGCTGCTTGTAAATTTAATTTCTAGTAACTTCCTCCTTCAGAGGAAGCAGACTCAATAACCAGAGTGAATGGAACACCAGGTATCATCAGATTGTCAATTGGATTGATGAACAATGCTATTAAACGATTAGAAATGATAGGTGGGAATGGTAGGTCTTTGGCCTGTAAAATTTTTCATTTTATTTTTAGTTGGTTGAGTTCGACAAGTATCTGTTAAAATTGAGTTTGAAGACGACCATGTTATAGTCGGCAGGGAATCATTCCCGTCGTATTGAGTGCCACAGATGGTAAGTTCATGGAAATAAGCAGTACTCACAAAAGCTTCATTTGGTTTTAAGCACACAGAAGAAGAAAGCAAAGTTCATTGCAGTGGTGGTAGCTAGACGTGTTCTTGCTGATGTTATGAAAACAAAGAAATGTATATAGAATACGAAGGGCATTCAATAAGCAATACCTCTGACACACTTTTTATAGTAGTAAAGCAATGGAACTTGGCACAGTTATTAGGCTTAGTTTGCATAAAAACTGACCTATGTTAAGCATTTTGTCTCATCGTTTAATGCAACTTTGGTGAACGTTTTTGTAGAACACCCTAGGTTGGTCCTCCAACCACGATGTGATTTCGAAAATCAAGGCTGCATCATCTGAAAAACGCTTTACCTTTCAAAAGGAACTTCATCGCTGGGAAAAGGTGAAAGTCAGAGGGTGCAAGGTCAGGAGAGTATGAAGAATAGAGGAAATTTTATAGCCACACACCCATGCTTCTGATTTAACCATGTGCATATTGTGGAACAGAGTAAGTACTGTTTTGTAAAAAGGGGAATAGCTTTGTTGATCTTGCCTCTTGATTTTGATAGCATCTTTTAAGTTCTTCAAAAGCGAAGCATAATAATATCTTGTAATCATGGTATACTTTGCTAGGAAATCTGTCATCACTACTCCGTCCTTGTCCTAGAAGACTAGAAGCCTAACTTTGCTAGTGGAGGGCTGAACACTTCATTTGGAGGTGGTGACTTCACTGTATTGACTTGGCTTTGGTCTTTTGGTCATGTTTCATCCTATGCAATTAGTTTACTGAAAAACTGACTCATCTTCTTGGCATCTCCAAATCCATCCTAGAGTTTTTCGTTCTCACTTCTGGAAATGTGTCAGTAACCTGAGAATCCATCTGGCAGACATTTTATTTGCAAATGGTCAGGAATGATAGTTTTCACAGACCTTGTACTAATTTTGTCCTCTTGGGCTATTTAGCGAATAACCATGCATTAATCTTCCAAAATGGCAGTCTCAACCCCTGAAGGCAGAAGGGGATTGACATAGTGTGAAAACTGTTTCCACAGATTTCTGGTTATGTTTGAATTCACGATGCCAGCGTTTTACAAAGTCGTATGATCTGGTATCATGACTATGCATTCCTTTCTTTTCATCAAAAGTCTTCTGTGGTGTGTGTCCTTTCAAATACAAAACCGAATCATTGCACGACACTCAACAGGCTCATTTAACTGGAGTGGATGTCGTATTACTTATTGAATATTTGTACACCAAAAATGTTACTGGTTGGCTTAAGGCATATAAAGATTATCAACAGATGGAAGTGTTGGATATTGTGACTCCTAGGTAGTGGCAGGTTGCAAAAGTGAAGCGAAAGATAACACTGCGATTGTCAAATATTGAATAGGAACTATTTCAAAAAAGAAGAAGAATAAAAATAAAACATAATAGTTTAAATTTATTTGTGTTATGTCGATTCAGCTGACTACTGTTCTCATCTTGAGTGTCATTTTCTCAACGTTTAGTCCGATGTAACCTCCAACCTTTTTTACCTGTATCTTGCTGAACTCGGGAATTTGGATAGAATTTCGAACGGAACACTTTATTTACTTCATGGGGGTAGCATGCTCTTGTTCCATCAGCCATGACGAGGTGGAGGTCCTAAGTTATTCTCAATTGTATTTTTCGGTCGCCTATGCTGAGACTTGAACCTTCAACCTTGAGGAGAATATCCCTTTTACAATTGATTTTTTTAAATACTCTAACCACTGTGCCAGGGGTCCTTACAGACAGTTCTTGTACAAATTTTAGGAGCCTTAAACCTATTTTAATTTCTATTTGTAAATATTACTGTTTATTACTAATTATTATTACTATATATATATATATATATATATATATATATATATATATATATATATATATATATATATATGTTGTTTTTACTTATTACTGGCAGAAACATTCCCAAGTTCGACAAGATATACCTGAAGAAGGTTGGAAGTTACATCGACCGAACTGTTGTGAAAATAACACTCAATATGAGAACAGTAGTTCGATGAATCCAAATAATACGAATAACAAATCCCCATCTCAAAAATTCAGAAAAGTTGAAATTTAGTTCAGAAAAATAAACAACGGACTTTGGAATGTAATTTAAACAAAATAAAATTGTAACAAATAGTTTTAAAAGCCGGGGAATCAAAATTACAGTTTACAATAAACAATAAGGTTGGTGACAAGATAACGAACAAAGAAATGAGTTATCATATTTTGTCAGACTTAGTCAATTAGTCGGCTCGCAGACAGGGACCGAGTCGAGCTACTAGAATTGTTAACTTGGAAGAGATTTTGGTCTCTGTGACCCATGTAAGCATCGACTAGACAAACTAAAGATGTAGAAGTTAAGAAATGCTCATTCTATGTGCCAATGTTCTTCCATTCATCCCAAGACAACTTCAAGCAATGAAATGGTCGAGATAAAATCACTGAGATGTACCTTGGCCAATGAATATCTAAATATATACTAATATATTTCTGTAGCTTGCAGAGTACAAAAGCGAAATCTCAAATGAAACGAAAAAGGTTTGGTCATTTTTTTTCTGTGTATGCCACAGTTTATGTGAAATTATACTCGCTTATTGAATCCGCAAACATAACTAATATCGAACACATCTCCTGTAAAATGTATTTCTTGATTTTTATGAGTAACATAATTTAACTTTAACAGTTTTCAATTTCATGATTTATTAATTTTTATTAGTAAAATCTAAATCTAATCCAACAACTACTTTTACTCCAATAAATAATAAAGTTTTCACGGAAACATTTTAATATGACACACTTTTGTTTCTATTTACATACCTACCTATGTTATCGGTTGTATGTATCCAATTTCTACAGGTAAAGCTAGAAATTTTAATTATTAGATGAATAACATCAGATGATATTAACTGTCCCAACTCGGCATTACTCGGAAATATGTAAAGTGTAGTTTTTTTTTTAATTTGTATACGAAATTATCATTTTTAAATCTTTCAGGATTATTTGCACAATTATGTTCGGACATTTGTAAGTTTAAATTTATTTCAATTATGATGAGTTATGCTTTATGCTAGGTGGAAACTATTATTTCACATACAAAGGAGACTTTAATGGTATGGCCACATTGAAAAAATACACGAGAGTTCTTGACTTAATAGATGTAGAATGGTTCAGTTCACAGTGCTTATTCAAATCGAGACTTATGGCGACAATTAAAAGTAAAGAAAATACAGAAAAGTCTGTATGATGTATGTACTCGTTACAGAACGAAGATGTCATATTCCAAAAATTATATAATTTGATCAAGTAGTTTTTTATTCAAGAAAATCAAATTTTATGATTAAGTGAGTTGCAGAATTTTTGTCTGGCATAATGAAATCCGATGAAAAAAATAAGGGAAAGACAATTCAAATCCAAATGTCGAGGTAAAAAAAATCAGCTTAATATTCAATACAGTTTAATAATAAAATCGCTAAAAATCGTAAATTTTGATTTTCTTAGTTTAAAATAAAACTACTTGATCGATTTACGTAATTGTTGTAATATGACATCTCCGTTCCGTAATGAGTACGTACATCATACAGTTCTTTTGTATTTTCTTTACTGTTAATTGCCACCATAAGTGCCAATTTGAATAAGTACTGAAGGCCAATTGAAACATGGGGGGAGGGGAAGCAATAAAAATGGACTTGAGAGATATAGGGATAAATAAAGACCTGCTTAGATATAAGTTAGTTTGGGAATTAATTTTTAAATCAATCAAGGTTAGTTTCGAAATCAAATTTTGGAGCCATCGAATGCATGCCAACATGTAAAACGGACATTAAACTAATGATTATGATTATGATGATGATTATGATGATGATCGAGTGTAAACCATAAATGAGACAACATCCACATTTTATGGATCACTGTTTCGTGCTAGTATGCCTCCTTATGTGGTTAGATAATTCAAACGAATAAATATATATAAAGTTCACACGTTTGATATAATTCAGTTTAAGACTGTTTTTGATGAGTAACGTCTAAGTTTATTTGAATATGCACAAGAATCAATTTTGTCTTTGATATAAATATCTCTGGTCAGATTCTTCTAAGAAAACAGATTTACTAGAACATCACAAGACTGAACAAACAAAATGTTCTGCAAGATTTCGATATGCATTTTCAAACACAAACCTCAACCAATCACGCTACATTCATGCAAAACATTGATTTCACAACATAAAGGTGTATTCCCCACTGGGAAGCAATCTCAAGATAAAGTGGCTCAATTTGAAAATTATGTTAATAACGTTTGTGAACAGATAAATATTGATGCTCGAGTAATCTTTCTATCAGAAAAGAAATTATTAAACAACAAGCGCATTCAAAGTGTGTTGGCCAGCAAAACAGCCGACAAGACAAGTCAATATTCAAATCTTTTGGACGCTTTGATTCTTGCACTTTGCAGTAACTATTCACTTGTGCATAGCTTATTTAATGCCAATTAAAGTTGTCATATTCTATAGGTAAGATAATTATTTATATTCTTAGAAGATATTGCTCTTAAGATAAATTCCTCTTAGAATACTTTGCTCCTTGAAAACATTACTCGTTGAGAATACTCACACCAAGCTGAGAAAAAACTCCATCACTCAGGCCATAGACTTATAGAATTAGTTTTTTGTTATGAATAAAGGTTTCAAATATAATTCCATAAGTAGAGTAATCTATATATCTATAAAAGTGAGAATGTGTGTGTTTTGTGGGGACACTTCTCAATCTATATACTCAACGAATTTTTGATATACACACTTGAAATTTGGTACATAGGATATTCCGACATGTGAAAAACTTTTTAATCCGTTTTCATCAAAAAAAAAAAAAAAGAGCTGCTAAAGGGTCAAAATTGAAAAATTTATACGTAGGGGGAGGTCATCGGAATTTTATCTGTTTGTCAAATGTTTCACGATTACACATGCATAAATCGTTCAAATAACAGCTTTCTTATGTTAAAAATAAGTAGGTAAGAAAACACTTTTTAAAGCTTGCCTAATGGTTATCATACTTGACTCACTGTCTTTAGGTCTTGGTTTTGATCTCAGTTTGAGTATTTTTTTATTTACAAGAAGTGAACTCTTTATAAAAAAACATAATATCCACATGCACATGTCTCAGTTTCTTCCCGTTTTTTTTTTCTTCATTTTTTTAAAAGGAATCTAACGTTACGTTTAATACCTACAGTATTTCTGTTTATAATAAATAAGAATTCTGCATTAATAAAATATAATATTTATGCTTATTTTATGACCGGGCAACGCCGGGCGACCTGCTAATTATTTATATTTTTAGAGTATATTGATCTTGGTTGACGAGAATATACTGATCTTAAATTACCTAAATACATTACTCTTAGAATATAGTAAGAAAAGGGTACAAAGTCGTAGCACGCCTTCTGAAACTAAGCTGGAGTCTCTTTGAATCTGTAGGCTGGTGCCGAGTCCTGCTGCCATATTCATAGTCTGCTAGCGGCCACCTGATTGCACCAACGGATCTTTGGCGTTGACTTTCAAGCCGACTTCGAAGATGTGAGGTGGCATGATGTGGCTCTTACTTGAAACCACACCAAGGACCATAACCATGGCCGGAAACTTTATTCCATCATTCTAGGAATGTCCCTGTTATTAGTGGCAATTCAGCAATACCTTTTGTAGGGTGCTGGCAATGGGCATGAGTTGTACAGTGACACATCTCTAAGTTCGCTTGTTGAACATTGTGTCACGTTCAGACATGATAGAAGGCTCTTATCGCTTTTGAGATTTGTACGCAACTGGCCAGCTAGTAGATGGTTTACAACAAAAAAAAAAGAAACCCGGTTTTCATCAAACGGAAATGGAATCATGTCGTCTTTTCTATGGTGACAATTTGATCGTTCCACCCTGTATATGTAGCCGAGATATTTATATTCCTAGAGTATATTGATCTCAGAATATATTGTTCTTAGAAGGAATTTTCAGAGTGAAAGTCGGGACATTACTTGCAGGCAATTCTTCTGAGAGGGGGAAACATTACTCTTAGAAAACATAACTCCTCAAAAAACAAAGACAGTACTTCCTGAAAAAAATATTACATTTTTGGAAACATTAATCTTTGGCATTGGTAATCTTTTTTGTTCTGAATGTGATTGATTCCAAGCCACGGCTTTCTAGTATCTATTTGTGGCGAAAAACAAATAAAAGAAAAGATAAGATGTTGATTTTTGAAGAATCAAATTGAACGATACAGTTAGGGTGAACTTATATGTACTAAAGCATGGCATAACTAGCCTATTGATCGGATTGGGCCTCTCCAACCTCCCCTTTATCTGATCACCTAGCCACCAGCATCCTATCTTACAGCATCATGGGTCACCACCCACAGTGTATTGATGACCCCATTTTGTGAGCAAGGAGGGTGTCTCTGCATGGGGTTGCAGTCTGCAAATTCATGAAAACAAGTGTAAATTACTTATGCTGAATTGTATGTATGGGAGTCAACGTAGCCATAAAAATGATTGTACACCCTAAAAAAATGATTATAATATGTACCTATTTACTATGCCTCCCCACGGGACAGAGTTAGACACCAGGGTCGTTTTTTAACGTGGAGAAAAGGTACAAAAATAAAAATTGTCTCAGTTGTGAAGGACTGATCCTCCACTGAAAGAGAACAAGAAATGGAAGTGCAGCATCTGAAGAACAGATGGTATTTATTTGCTCCCCCACTGAGCAAATTAGGCACAAGGCCGTTTTTAATGTGAGGTAAAAACCAGCTCCCCTAAAAGTAGGCAAAAAGGGGGCACTCTGGTTACCAAAAATAATAATTGTCCCAGTATAGAGGGTTTCCCCTCCATTGACTGGTACAAATTATCTTAAGTGCAGCATCTGAAGAACAGATGGTATTTATTTGCTCCCCCACTGAGCAAATTAGGCACAAGGCCGTTTTTAATGTGATGTGAAAACCAGCTCCCCTAAAAGTAGGCAAAAGGGGGCACTCTGGTTACCAAAAATAATAATTGTCCCAGTATAGAGGGTTTCCCCTCCATTGACTGGTACAAATTATCTTAAGTGCAGCATCTGAAGAACAGATACTACACTTTGATCTTGACCAAATGCCAATTCCTACAGACACTGTTGCATCACAATCGTTTCTAGGAATGATAGTTTATTAGCGTTCATAACAAAAAGGAAAAAGAAAAAAGATGGAAAAAGTATCAGTCCTCAAAGGGATCGCTAAAAAATGACTGTGAAACAGTTTTTCTTTTTAATCTCAATAGTTATTATGATATTACCAATAAAGTTAGACAATACGATTATTCTTGAACATGATATTTTCGTCTGCCCATAATGCTAACTATTAGTGAAGAAAGCAGGAACATTAAACATGCATGAATTATTTTTGTTAAGTGTCTATTTACTTCTTGCATGTCAGTGTAAATTTGACAAGGATGGCAAGAGTTACCTCTCTTTTATTGGAAACTCTTAAGCATATGTAAAAGAAATAGATTAAAACAAAGAGTTATCATTTCATGCATTGTGGGATGGATTAAGAATACAAAATCACTTCTAGTCAATACGGTTATGGGTAATACAGAATGTTAAGAGTTAATCTATATATATATGTAAAAGTGAACGTGTATGTGTGTGTGTCTGTGTGTGTGTATGTGTACATTTCCATACGCAATAACTCTGTCAATTTTAAGTCCACAGACTCGAAATTTGATATACAGGGTACTGAGATTTGAGAAAATCGATGTGATCGGTTTTCGGCAAGAAATTTGGCGATTAAGGGATGAAAGTTCAACGATTTGACCATTGAGAACTCTACCAAACTCCTCCGACAATTTTGGGTCTAAACACTTGAAATTTTAGATATAGGTTCCTTGGACATGGATCTAACTTAATAATATTGATTTTAGCCTAAAACAATAAATATTAAGGGGTCATAATAGGGGTCAAAATTTAAAAAATTACCCTTTTTTTTTTTTTTTTTTTTTTGCTCAGCATACACCTCCAAACACCCGGGCAACGCCGGGCTGAAATGCTAGTAGATTACTAAAATCGAATTGGTTGGTTGTGGAAATTAATTCCAAAAAATTAAGAAAATACTTACGCATTTTGAGTTTTCATTCGACATAATAGTAGAATTAAATGCTAGTCTGGAGCTATATTATTGTGTGAATTTGAGAATGGTAAACAAAATACTTCAGTACATTGTTGGCAACAATGTTCGTGAACTGATAAATCCCCTAAAACCATAGACCTTGCATTAGGTTTTATTGTTTGAAATAAAGTTTATCAAATGTAACTTCATAGGTAGGGTAATTATTTATATTCCAAGAGCGCATGGCTCTTCGATGATCAAAACACATAGTTCATTAAAACCAAATTACATGGCTCTTTGATAACCAAAATATGTGGTGCTTCAAAAACCAAAACACATGGTTCTTTAATAACCAAAACAGATTGCTCTCAGAATAGGAGTCGCTATGAACACATTTTGCCGTAAAATATTTTATAAAATGTTACATTATAGAAAGATTGTACAACAAATATTTGATTGAGACAAAGATATTTCAATCCATTCAGGTAATACTTTATAATGGGTGAATATAATTTTGAAACTGAATATACATTATCGAAAGAAATAAGACATACTGAGAATTTTACTAGACTAATACTACATAGTGGTCTGAAATTCTTGTTACTCCCTATAAAGTGGAATATGTGATGTCCATTATATAAATAGTTGCATATACGTTGGGAATATTTTATTGTTGCATACGTGGCAATAATATTTGACGGGCCAAAATTTGAGGCAGCAATATTAGGAAGGCCAAAATTTAAGGCAACAATATTTGGCAGGCCGAAATTTGAGGCAACAATATTTGGCGGGTTCAACGTTTTTGGCAACAATATTAAGCGACCCGAGATTTGAGGCAACAATATTAGGTGGTTCAAAATTTTTGGCAACAATATTAGGTGATCCGAAATTTGAGGAAAGAATATTAGGTGGTCCGAAAATTTTGCAACAATATTAGGTGGCCCAAAATTTTCGCAACAATGTTAGTACGTTTTTTATATCTAAGATACAATACGAGTGGTTATTGGAATATATATTAACAAATACATTTCGCATTTATTAATAGTTTCCAGTATTATATTAGTAAGGTCGATAGGATATGAAAAAAATGTTAAAAACATGAAAATGAATGAACAAGGAAAATAATATAAAAAAATTGGGTTTATAGAATACTTTATGGTACAGAATGCTCTAATTGCTAAAGGGAAATGCCCTCTTAGACACCCTAGACAAACCCGACAGGCAGCTAAATCCCATCTCCATACAGTAGAGATCTCTAGATGTAAAACATCTTTCTACTCCAGTAGTTTCTTCCCCAGAACCGCTAGACTCTGGAATTCCATTCCAGGTTCCTGCTTCCCTAAATGTACTGACATGCAGAAGTTCAAGTGCAACGTGAACCGACATCTTGCTGCCCAAATCCCAACATACTGTCCCAGTAGTTGCTGCCCCTGATAGTAGCCGCCTACACCAAAGTGGCAATGCGCCTTGTTTGGCATGAAAATGTAATAAAAAAACAAAAAAAATCTCCACACTAACGTACTGTACTTGCAATAACCCTTATCCCTGAGTGGCTTCCGGGCCTTGATAAGTGGTGACCACCGTGTAAAAAAAAAATGTGCGTAATAATGCATGAATGCATGGAATGTAAATATACTTACATACGAGAGACGTTCAATGAGTAATGACTCTGATCCACTTCTAGTTATCTGATGTAGCTGAAATTTTGCTTGTGCAATGATTTATATCACTATGGGTTATGGGACAAATTATAGCTTTGAATTAATTGTTGTTTCTGATTTATAGGTGTTTGAACTGAGTCAAACGTGAAGCAGAGCATGTTGAGGGTCATCCAGTTATCCGGTTTTTGCATTCGAACGGACACACACCACAAAAGATATTTTTTATCAAATAAAATCAAAGAAACGTATAGTAATGATGTCCCATCATCTGACCTTGTAAAACGCTCGCATCATGAATTCAAACATGATTGGGAATCCGTGGAAACAACTCTCAGACTTTGTCGCCCCCTTGATGATGCATTTATCGATCAACTTGAGGCTGCTATTATGGAAGATCCTTCCCCATCCTCTACTCTTCTCATCTCTCACCTTTTGGCTTTCACCTCTTCCTAGCCACAAGGTTTTGTTTTAAAGGCAAGCGTTTCTATGATGATGCAACCGTGGTTTTCAAAGTAACGTCTTGGTTGGCGGACTAACCTAGTTTATTCTTCAAAATCTGTCTCTAGAGCAATGGGAGAAATGAATAACTATGTGTGGTTTTTATGTAGAGAAAGACTAATAAGTGTGCCAAGTTTCAAGGTTCTATTCCTATAAGAAGTGGATTAGGGACATTGCTTTATGAACACTCCTCGTTCTGCAAATGTGGGGATTTACTACAAGGAGACTATAAACCAAATTCGTTTGGAGTTTGAACTCATGTTTAAAATCAACTTCGACTCGATAACTAGTCTTGTTTTTAATTTTAGATCATGTGGAAACACGGAAAGATAAATCACGTGCCCAGAGCATCCTCTAGATCTGGAGCCTATTATCTTCCTCATAAATAATTCTTCTTCCAATAACCCTATCAAAGATAATAGTAGAGGAATAATCATCAAAGAAGCAAAGGGGCCACATCATTTTGTTTGATATTAGGAACCCTATGTCAAGAGCCAGTGGATCAGCTAGTATAAAGTTTCACACAGGCACATTGACTACAGGTTAAAACGACCCAAATCTGCAAAACAAAATCATTCCTAGAGGTGAATTAAAGATGGGTGACATGTAAGGTTAAATCACAAACCAACAGGATATGAGAGATAAGTAAAGTACTGATATCAGGTTTTGTCAAACTGGGGAAAACAAACGTTTTCAAATGAGTATGTCTATGAGAGTTATGAAAGAGAGATTGTCAAAAATGGGAGTCTGCCATGGGATATGTGCTAGGCAAATTGCCCAATAATGTAAGCTGAAAGAAAACTTTGAAATTGCCAAGAGTGAAATAACCTTGTTAAGATCTCTTTCGCATGTTACCCATCTTAGTTAAGTCAATGTTATTTAATAATTAGTTAAGAGAAATTTAGTTTCTCTCTCCTGTGTGAGTCAATTCTATCTAAAAATAAAACCTTAGAAACACTCAACGAATGTCTCTATATTTATTTCTGCATGAAAAGAAGTTTTATTTGCCTAGCTAAACTGATGACGGATCACAGTCAAAGTAGACCAGATCAGATGAGGAAAACGATGCAACCACTAGAAGAAATAACGATGACAAAGGTGAACTGCAGTGTCAGACAAGGGCAATAAAAGGCCTTTGACTTTGATTTAGTGAAAACGTAATAATTTTGTCCCACAAAAACAATGTTGTTAATACAGGTTTTTTCATTGTGTAACAGTATCAATGAAGGTGAATAAATTGAATCCTGTATTCTTCCATTCCTGTTTAAAGGTTTGACGGCAACTCTGTATAATTTTAAGGACTATTTGAAAAAAATAATGAAAAGAAGAAGTGAGAAGAAAGAGCACTTCAGTAGGTTTTGGCTTGGTAAACAATCCCTTAACACAAACATTATCGACAAAGGTTCGTTCACAAAACTTTAACCAGAAAATGGCTTATTTTTCATCACCAGCTCTAAAATAAGCATGCACAATAAGTCATAGAAATTTCCAGGTTTGAATCTGGGGGCGTGTTTAACTCACGGGGGAAGTTACACCCCAGAATCAAGGTGGAAAGCAACAAGAAACTACCGTCTTTACTTTCCTTCCCGAGATTACCATGGCTCTACAATTTGAAAAGCCATGACCGCCGATGCTATTTAAACAGCAGGGCCATTGCATGCATGCAGTTAGTAAGAATTTGGAGTAGAGGAACTTGGTCACATTGTTATATACTGGTGGTATTAAGATGACGTATATTCTGTATTGTTGTTGTTGTTCGTCTTAGAAAGAGTCTTAGTGTTTCATCTAGAGACGGGGTACATTCTACTACATGAGCACCAAATTGAGTGTTTGTTGCATTGTTATATCATAAAGGATTGAGTGTTTGATTATCTTATCAGAGTTAATGTCGTTGTGTGTGTGACATGCATTTTCAACATACCTTCTGCCATTTTGTTGGTCCATCTGGAACATTTCGTCTGGGAGGGAGACTGGTACCTGTTTTGGGGGACAAAGACTCATTTCACTCCAAGACAAGAAATTTGTTCTATAGTTTTTATATTCACCTTCCAGATCGATCGCAGAAGAATGGAAAGTGACTTTGGCCTGTGTGGTTTCTTCTTCTAGGTCTTATTTCTACCACGTCAGCGTTCGTCCCCCCCCCCAGTCAAGGGGAGGAGACAACGGCAAAGCCGTCTGCTCTCTTCCAAGTCCCAACCAAATCTCCTCGATTCAGCTAACCTGATCACATGGCTCACACACAATCTGACCAGCTGATCTTGACTTCCGGTCAACGTGTCTACACTATAACTCACACTCCTCCTCTCTCTCTCTCTCTCTCTCTCTCTCTCTCTCTCTCTCTCTCTCTCTCTTGATCCATTCTATAACAACATCTTTGAAAACAATTATTTTAATTCAAAGTTGGTTTAATAACCAAAGTCTTAGAAAATATTTTTATTATGCAATAAAAAAAAATATTTTATTATTAAAAAAAATTATAACGTTACTCGGTTTTCTAAATTTTCGAATGTAACTGCTATGTTCGTCATCTTGAAAAGTTTGATAAGATTCTTAAATTTAAGAAATGGGTGCTTTAAGAATTCGTCTACAGATAGCAAATGACGATTTATGGTTGTCTTCAGCTTTGGCAATAATTTGGAGATTAAATACTAGATTTGTCATTTACCTCATCTTTGTTGTTGCCATTTTCACAACGTTTCCGCTATTGTACTAGTATTCAACAAGTATTCTTCAGTTTTTTTGTTTTTTTTATGTAATTTGTTATCTACCAAGTGTTAAATATTGAATGGGTAGATAATCTAGTATATAATTTAGTTAGTTAAGAATAACAGGAAATAAGACAGCCGAAAGGTCAGCAAAGAATAATGTGTTGAACCTGAGGTGAATGGTGATTCAGTCTTATAATATATTAAAAAGGGGTATTATGTTACATGGCTCAAAGTTGTGATAGCAAGCAAGAGATTCATTTGAAAGGATAGAGGGTATCAGACATAAAAACATCGTCTGTCAAGACATAACTAATTACCGATTTCTTTTTCTTCTCCACCCCCGCTCATCCTCATCATCTCTACAGAGATGTATGGTTTGAAATAAAAATCCTGCCGAATATATGGCTTGCTCTCTTCCATCTGATTTATGTAGAGTTTAGTCTTTTTAAGTTAAGGGAAAAAGTGATAAATAAAGACCAGACCAGAGATAGGTTATTTTGAAAGTCAATTTCTTAAAGCCATCTGACACGTATCATCATGTAAAATGGACGTTGATTCGATTAAAATTAGTAAGGTGTTGATAACTTGTAATCTTCTAAGTGCTAAATATTGGACGGGTAGATCATCTAATATATAATTTAGTTAGCTGAGAATGGCAAGAAATGTGACAAAGAATCTGAGGTGAATGCGGAGACTCGGTGTTAGAATATATTAGAAACAGATATAACATCCTACGGCTGAAAGAGAGAAGATGATAGTAAACAGGTATTCTGTTTAAAAGCATGCAAGTCAACTGTTGCATAATAAAATTGGTTAACAAGATATAATTAATTTGTTATTTCAATTTATCTCTCTCTGTCTATACTTCTATAAATTTCTCTGTGTGGCTAAGTGCATCTAAATGATCTATACTCCCATAATTTTTTTGTGTGCATTGATATTCATATCAAAAACCCCTTTTTTCTATTTATTTTAAAAGAAAATTCAACTTTGTTATATATGGGTCATAGAACTGCATTCACTAACAAAAGATCTATCTAATTTGCATATTCTTTTAAACATTCATTTTAATCAATTCCCTATTAGTTTTTTCGGTTTTCTTATGGGATGATCATCTTTAGTTAACTATTTCATGTAATTATATTCATGCAGATATTCTACATGATTTATACTTGCGTAATATTTGAATAAAAAGTTTATAGTAAACACAAACCTCTTTCTATATATATTTACGTATGCATATATTTAAAAAATTTTGCCTACCAAACTCCTCTGTCAGTTTTTGGTCTAAAGACATAAAACTTAATAAATAAGGTATTTGAACCCATGCAAAACTTTATATTTGGGTGTTAGCTGGGAGAAAATTGGTGCAAAAGTGTGAAAATGAAAAAAATGGCATTTGCCAGCTGAAGGTTGAACGACGGCATTACGAATATGCACGTGTAAAGTAATAGCTATTGGGTCATATTTTAAGTTTTAGCCTTGCAGGAAACATGTTTTCATGGCTCAGGCATTAAAGTAAAAAAAAATTAAATCGTAAGCTGATCGTTTTGGTTTCGATTCTTGGTGGTGGCACACAAGCCATTTCTTTTATTACTTTTTTTTTTTTACTATATATTACGTCCAATATAATAATAAATACGAAATCTACATTAATCAAAATATCATATTTAAGCATATTTTACGACCAGGCAATGCCGGGCGACCTGCTAATATATATATATATATATATATATATATATATATATATATATATGTATGTATGTATGTATGTATATATATATATGTATGTATGTATGTATGTATATATATATATGTATGTATGTATGTATATATATATATGTATGTATATATGTATGTATGTATATATATATATGTATGTATATATATATAGTCATTATAGTCATCCACATACAGCACTGTTTCGCTGTATCACAGCTCATCAGTACCGATAGACAGGCAACGACCTACCTATATATATATATATATATATATATATATATATATATATATATATATATATATATATACATACATACATACATATATATATATATATATATATATGTATGTACCTATATATATATATATATATATATATATATATATATATATATATATATATATATATATATATATATATATATATGACGGTCTCTTTAAAGAAAAAAAATCAACTTTTGAGAAGAAGACCTCAAGCAAGTTAAAAAGAATCACAAAATTCAAAATATGAACCAGAAATAAATGAGGTCTCTTTGTCACTAGACAGAAAAGAAATAGCATTTACAATTCCTGGATATATCACAAAAAATAATTGACCATTTTCAATGTGAAATGTGTTGCCTGATCACAGTAATCAATGATAGTGATGATGCTATAAATAAGGAATACTTTGACTTACTTTCTCAAGGAGGTCTTACTGTTCCATCTAGACAAATAGCAGGGTTGGTGCCTGTTTTCCTATCCTTGAATACACAGATCAATTTAGAGTAGAAAATAAAATCATTAATCCACAACAAAAGTGTCTACAGAACAAGTTTGGAGAGTATACGAGTATTCTCCCAAATATACTTTTACATGTGAAAAACACATTTAAACGGAACTTGAATTTACAATAAAAATCGCTGTAAATATATTTTGCAACAACAAACAAAAAATTTAATCGGATGAATTTCGAAAGAATACTGTGGAATGTTTAAAAAAAAAAGGTAAAAGTCTGAAGAAAATTAATTTTAAAGCGAAAACGTTAAGTTCTTTTTACTTATGCTTTTGTATTGCTGCATAAGATTTTATTAGTTTTTGTTTGTTTTATTTTATTATTAATTTTCTGGAAAAAAACTATGTATGCATTTTTACAAAGTTTTAATAATTTTTCAGATAAAATAGACTTAAATCGATGAAAGAAATCAGCCTGTTAGTAATCAGTCTGTAAATGTGACATATGGGGCCATATTTATGAGTGGGCCGTGGCATACCGTATATATATCCTACACTTTATTCCTTCACTAAAAACATAACTTTTCATCCAAATCTTTATTAAATACTACTATGATTCTTGGTTATACCTAAAAAAACTATTGTCATTCAAAATGGCTTCTACCTAGGCCAGAAACCACACCAGTTTTTATGATAGTCGATCTCTTGTGAACGAGTTAATCTACGTTTTTTTCCTTTTTTTATATAGAAAAACTAAAGTCAACTGTTACATACGAAAGAAAAAAACGAAGACTGAAACTAACTTAATTATTGTCTTACAATAAACGACTTTGCTGTAAACATTAAGTTAACTTATTTTGAGCTCATTATATATTAATTCAAGAATTCAAACTTTTCCAATTAAGTTTTTACCTCGGGTTCTATTAGTTTTTTTTTTTTTTTTTTTTTCATTACATTATTTTCAGGTGATTATTTTATGCCACAAAGAAGCGGAAGCAACAGCTATGAGGAGTAGGCAGAGGTCAGGCGTTAGCAAGCAAAAATTTTAAAACCGAATGTGGAGTCGGCTTTTTTTTAGTCGACTCCACACACTTGACATTACTTTCAAAGATTAGAAACTGCCTTCTAAATTTAAATTACCATCACCATCATTACTATTATCCTAGAAAAATACCTAATGAATAATAACTACTAATGTAATGAATGTGAATACATCCGGGTTCCTCCTCACAGTAATATGATTGGCTGATGTAAGCCATAACAGGTACAGCAGCCAGAGAGAGATATCAAACAGATATGCCAGAAGCTTAAACATACTACCAGATACGACTATGAACAACTGTTTCTTAAGACGACATATTACTCGATTACTGTAGCCAGAACCACTCAACCACTTGAAACAAAACATACCCTTTTCTGAGACACATCAACTAATTAATAATTTTAACAGTATAGTATTCTTTAATTCCCACAGTTCTTCCACTTCTTCGACAGAACCGGCTGGTTGTATTTTTGTAATTGTAGTGATGATGTGACAGCTAAAGTTTCCATCTTTTCTCCATTGTTGTAGACTTCTTTTTCTTCATCTTAGTCCACTCTTAAGCGTTATTAATAAAGAAACATCACAAATGTATTTGAATTTTTAAAATCTTTGAGGTTTCCCTTTTTATCTTTATTGTATGCATATACACTCATGAAATATAAGCCACCCATTGTGATGACGCAATTACACAAAGGCCAACTATTCTCTATGCTGATTCATTACCAAAAGAAAAAAATCTTTCGTGCTTGATTCGCCATGTAGTGATTAAATGTTAATAGTATTTAAAAAATAATGCTAGGAAGAATTACTTTAATTACAAATGCTTTATAATATAATACTTTCCTTCCAATGTTTGTGTATAGGCACAATTATTTACAATCTTCATCCCTAAATTTGAAAACAAAACAATTATCACCTCTATATAAGTATCTTGTTGTGAGTATGTTTGTCCCTTATTTCTAAAATATTACAAACGTTTAAAATGTTCACTATTATTTGTACATTGAATAATAAAATGTTATATTTAATTCTTCTACGACCTGTTGTTATTTTTTATTAGCGATAGAAATAGTTTTGAAATGCTACTTATTTGTATTTCATTTTCAGTTCCTAAACGGTGAGGGGGTACCTCCAACCCGTTTTTTTTTTTTTTTTTTTTTTTTTTTTTTTTTTTTTTAATAATGAATTTCTTTTAATACTTCTAGATTGTTTTCGAGTAAAATACTGAGACGTGGGAGTAGGAGATTTTTTTTTGGTTTTACAGTTTTCCCACTAATAAATTATAAAACAAAAGCGAGAAATTTGATAAATAATTTACAACTATTTATGATATATTAAGAAAAAAACATTGTCACGATTCTAATATCTTTCACTAATTAAAATTCATAGTGTGTAAAATTAACTCTGGATATCCTCTTTACTTAAACTTTAAAGCATGAAATTAAACACCTTAAACTTTAATTTTATCATCCACCGCTCATTTAGTAAACACATAAGTTTACTATATCATATGACGTTGATTTCTTTTGTATATAACTCTGAAATCATGAAGTCCAAATTGTGTTGGACGTTGATATGAGAACATGTTAGTCTTTGTGTGTTAGACTAGAAATCCTTAAAATGTCCTGCTTATGCCACAAGCCGGTCTTGAGATGAGGGCACGTTTATGTATTATTGAAGAACAACATCTTTCATAATGAAACAATAATAATTAGCAATAAACGTTAAAGAGAGATTACAAAGCATGAGAGAATAGACCTCCTAGAAATGCACATGACATACCTCAATCAACAATGAAAAGCTATCACAAGTAAATCTTTACAAAAAAAAAAAATGAAATAAATTTAACTTAAAAAACAAACAAACAAACAAACAAACAAATCCCTTCTTTCCTGTATCTTTAAATACAGCATAAGCCCCTTCTTTTTTCTCATAAAAATTAGATTTGCATACATGAATATTCTTTCCTTTTTATTGCCAGTTATTATTAAGATTAAACCTTCCATTAATTTGCTAATAAAAATAAATCTACTAATTGTGATTATTGAGCCGGACACACACACACACGTTCAGATGAAAGAAAACAAAAGCACCAATCATATTCAGAATAAATGACTGTCCTGATTTTAAATAGTTAATCTTGTGAAAGTAAAAGATTCATAAAAAAAAAGAATAATAAAACAAAAGTGGAACGTTTCTCTCCGGCCATCAATAAAGCCAATAAGGAAAGATTAAGGCCATAGTTGATCATCTTGAGATGACGATGAAGGACTGGATTTTTATGATGAGCACCTGTAAAGAATTTACAGTATACTATGAAGATGAGTAATGTGAAAGGTAGAAACAAGAGATCAATGCTATTAATAAAGTCCTCCATTTTGATGGACTAACAGAAAGTGTGTGTGTGTGTGTGTGTGTGTGTGTGTGTGTGTTCAATAGTGTGTGTGGGGGGGGTGAACGAGCGAAGGATAAAACGAGGCAGACTATGTTTATAGATGCAAGCTGTTAACTTGTCAACCTACTTTATTATTTAATAACTTCATAAGAATGTAAGATGAAGCCAGTTTTACCGGGGAAGGGGGGGGGTCTATAAAATAATAACACACAGATTGTGGGTGAAGCTGAGATGGCAGGAATAGGAGGTTCGGGCTTTTAATTTTCTCAATGATTCTTGCCAACTCATCAATTCTACACAACGACCAACAAACAAGGCCTTTTTCAATAGGAATCGACAGCTTACAAGGTGGTATCGGAAAGTTCTCAGATGAAAACACAGTTGTGAGATTGTCATTGCAACGTATACAACACTCAGCCCAACCAATCCTAACCATATCAACAGGGAGGTGACAATGGCTAAGTGATAACTGAGTGTACCAAGTTCGAATTCAATTCGTTCCACAGAAACATTTTCATTTAGGGAAGTTGGCAATCTTCGGGAGACCCTTCCCGTAAATATCCGAAGTTTTCCTAGGAAGAATTTTAACTAGAAATATATCGGGATGGGTGGGGGGCATGCCAACAATAAAACTGTACAACACTTCTTGGCCTTGGGGCCAAGATCAAAGTGCAGTATCTGTTCTTCAAATGCTACATTTCAATTCCTTGTTCTCTGTCAGTAGAGGAGAAATCCTTCACGACTGATAAAATTTTTATTTTTGTTCCTTTTCTCCACATTAAAAACCGACCCTGGTGTCTAACTCTGTGCCGAGGGGAGGCATTGTAAATAGGAACAGTAAAAAAAATATACAAGATAACTCTGGCCATTTTTACATGTGCAATAGTATGGTAAATTAATTTCTGGCATTCTTTTTTGTCGAATTAGGTACAGGTTCTTGCAAAATTGTCACCTTTTAGAATTTTGCAGAGAATCTCAGTGATGTGAGTGGTGAACATAGTGAAAGATTCCATCAGGATATTTTAATGATGGAGAAATGTTTTAAAGGGAAATGGAACTTTTGCATGTTGGATGACTTTTGCTGAAATATAAAAAGGGAGGATGACATTCAACACAAGACTGCTAAGAAAACAAATGTTGTTTAAACTGGAAACTATGTTTTTCATTCATAAATAATAAGAAAATATGATTTTTCATTTATAAATAATAATAAGAAAATATGATTTTTCATTCATAAATAATAAGAAGAAAATATGATTTTTCATTCATAAATAAGAAGAAGAAAATATGATTTTTCATTCATAAATAATAAGAAGAAAATATGATTTTTCATTCATAAATAATAATAAGAAAATATGATTTTTCATTCATAAATAATAATAAGAAAATATGATTTTTCATTCATAAATAATAATAAGAAAATATAATTTTTCATTCATAAATAATAAGAAGAAAATATAATTTTTCATTCATAAATAATAAGAAGAAAATATGATTTTTCATTCATAAATAATAAGAAGAAAATATGATTTTTCATTCATAAATAATAAGAAGAAAATATGATTTTTAATTCATAAATAATAAGAGGAAAATATAATTTTTCATTCATAAATAATAGGAAGAAAATATGATTTTTCATTCATAAATAATAAGAAGAAAATATGATTTTTCATTCATAAATAATAAGAAGAAAATATGATTTTTCATTCATAAATAATAAGAAGAAAATATGATTTTTCATTCATAAATAATAAGAAGAAAATATGATTTTTCATTCATAAATAATAAGAAAATATGATTTTTCATTCATAAATAATAAGAAAATATGATTTTTCATTCATAAATAATAATAAGAAAATATGATTTTTCATTCATAGATAAGAAGAAGAAAATATGATTTTTCATTCATAAATAATAAGAAGAAAATATGATTTTTCATTCATAAATAATAAGAAGAAAATATGATTTTTCATTCATAAATAATAAGAAGAAAATATGATTTTTCATTCATAAATAATAAGAAGAAAATATGATTTTTCATTCATAAATAAGAAGAAGAAAATATGATTTTTCATTCATAAATAATAAGAAGAAAATATGATTTTTCATTCATAAATAATAATAAGAAAATATGATTTTTCATTCATAAATAATAAGAAAATATGATTTTTCATTCATAAATAAGAAGAAAATATGATTTTTCATTCATAAATAAGAAGAAAATATGATTTTTCATTCATAAATAATAATAAGAAAATATGATTTTTCATTCATAAATAATAAGAAGAAAATATGATTTTTCATTCATAAATAATAAGAAGAAAATATGATTTTTCATTCATAAATAATAAGAAGAAAATATGATTTTTCATTCATAAATAAGAAGAAGAAAATATGATTTTTCATTCATAAATAATAAGAAAATATGATTTTTCATTCATAAATAAGAAGAAAATATGATTTTTCATTCATAAATAAGAAGAAAATATGATTTTTCATTCATAAATAATAATAAGAAAATATGATTTTTCATTCATAAATAATAAGAAAATATGATTTTTCATTCATAAATAATAATAAGAAAATATGATTTTTCATTCATAAATAATAAGAAGAAAATATGATTTTTCATTCATAAATAATAATAAGAAAATATGATTTTTCATTCATAAATAATAATAAGAAAATATGATTTTTCATTCATAAATAATAAGAAGAAAATATGATTTTTCATTCATAAATAAGAAGAAGAAAATATGATTTTTCATTCATAAATAATAAGAAGAAAATATGATTTTTCATTCATAAATAATAATAAGAAAATATGATTTTTCATTCATAAATAATAAGAAAATATGATTTTTCATTCATAAATAAGAAGAAAATATGATTTTTCATTCATAAATAATAATAAGAAAATATGATTTTTCATTCATAAATAATAATAAGAAAATATGATTTTTCATTCATAAATAATAAGAAGAAAATATGATTTTTCATTCATAAATAATAAGAAGAAAATATGATTTTTCATTCATAAATAATAAGAAGAAAATATGATTTTTCATTCATAAATAATAAGAAAATATGATTTTTCATTCATAAATAAGAAGAAGAAAATATGATTTTTCATTCAGAAATAATAAGAAAATATGATTTTTCATTCATAAATAAGAAGAAAATATGATTTTTCATTCATAAATAAGAAGAAAATATGATTTTTCATTCATAAATAATAATAAGAAAATATGATTTTTCATTCATAAATAATAAGAAAATATGATTTTTCATTCATAAATAATAATAAGAAAATATGATTTTTCATTCATAAATAATAAGAAGAAAATATGATTTTTCATTCATAAATAATAATAAGAAAATATGATTTTTCATTCATAAATAATAAGAAGAAAATATGATTTTTCATTCATAAATAATAAGAAGAAAATATGATTTTTCATTCATAAATAATAAGAAAATATGATTTTTCATTCATAAATAATAAGAAGAAAATATGATTTTTCATTCATAAATAATAAGAAGAAAATATGATTTTTCATTCATAAATAATAAGAAGAAAATATGATTTTTCATTCATAAATAAGAAGAAAATATGATTTTTCATTCATAAATAATAATAAGAAAATATGATTTTTCATTCATAAATAATAATAAGAAAATATGATTTTTCATTCATAAATAATAAGAAAATATGATTTTTCATTTATAAATAAGAAGAAAATATGATTTTTCATTCATAAATAAGAAGAAAATATGATTTTTCATTCATAAATAAGAAGAAAATATGATTTTTCATTCATAAATAAGAAGAAAATATGATTTTTCATTCATAAATAATAATAAGAAAATATGATTTTTCATTCATAAATAATAAGAAAATATGATTTTTCATTCATAAATAATAAGAAGAAAATATGATTTTTCATTCATAAATAATAAGAACATATGATTAAGAGTACACGAAAACGGTGTCTGATCTAAAGAAATAAAGGTTTAGTATCAAGATAATTTTCTTCCATCGACACTTATGTGGCATGTACTTTTTCCCCCTGAAATTTGTTGCCCGGTGTAATCATCTTATTCATAAGAGATGAATGATGCTCAGCATCACATCAACAAGTTGTACTAAAATGGGGAGTCAAACAAAGGAAAAGTGGGAATATCATGAACGCTTTTCAATGTTTTTTTTCTTTTTTTACAAAATAAACAAATCGTTTTTTTTTTTTTTTTTGTTATGTGACAAAATTTCAAACACATTGAATCTTGTGATCCTTACCGCCCTTCCTAGAGCAAGCTATCTGATGATAATTATTCTCTTGGGGAAGCAGGAGGAAAAATGACAAGTTTGCAAATAAATAAATAATTCTTTAGTATTTTCAAAGACAGTAAAAAAACCTTTGTCTTTAAAGACAAACAAAAAAAGCATCCTGATGACTAGGACTATGACAAGAGAATATTCTTTTCGTTATTTTGACTCTCGAGTCTATATCAGTTAATATCGCATATGTTTTTAGATAGAGTGTGGTTCTCGATTGATTAACTGTGTCAGATATATACTCGAGAGTCAAAACAATGAAAAGAATATGTTGTTGTTATCAGTGGCGGCTCGTGCCTAAGATTAGTGGGGGTGCTGTTATAAAGAAAACACCTATTTTTTTAATATTGTGTAAAAATAAAACAAACATAAAATTATACATAATTTATACGTATGCACACGTATAAAAATACAATAACTTAAAGGAATCCTAAATAGATGTAAATATTTTACTTATTATATTTATTTGAAAGTAAACTCCATTCTTCTTGTTTTAATTTGTGAGAAAAGATTGATAATTTTCTCCTTAACTTCTGAATGACTGCTGAAGAACTTTTTTATCAATTGAAAGCACTGCAAGTTCATTTAGTCTTTCGCAACCCATGGTGTTCCTTAGAAAAGTTTTTATTCTTTTCAGAGTTGAAAAACAACGTTCTATCTCTTATGTAGTCATGGGAATTGTCAAGATAATTTTTATGGGTTTTGTGATTTCACTAAGAACATCGTTTAAATTGTTTTCCAAAATAAATTTCAGGAGATCAATTACTTTGCAATACTCATGGATATCTGACCTACTATAAAATATTTCTAGCTCAGTTTCAAACTTTTCTTTGTCAATCATGAAATATGCTTCAGTTGTCAAGGATATCTCTTCTGTAGGTAGTTTTTTTTCTTAAAACTAGCAAAGCTTATCTTGTTAAACAATTTAGCAAGTATTAAATGTTTAGTTGAAGAATATCTGTCCGTTATATCAACAGATATATAGTCACACAGTTCTTTAGCTTCGCCCTTGAGTGTTTGTGAAGAATTTTCACAGTATTTGGTGTTTCTTATCTCTAAAATAGCAGTTTTGAAATTTGTTATGTATTCATTGACTTTATATATGCTAATTTCCCGAGAAATAATTTCAACATGAGACATAATTTTATGAAATAGCTCAAACCAAAATATGAAATTTTCATCGTTCAAATATTTCAGAATTCCTGTCGCTTCTGCAACGGTCTCATCTACATATGATGTTGACTGAATTTCAGTGACAGTTTTTTATGCTTGAACATTTTCATGAACTCTATTTATGTATGTTAAAGTTCCACCTTGTGGCGGATACACGTAGAATGCTTACATCCAGATGCTTCTTGAAAAATGGACAGACGCTGTGGTGATCTAGAAAAGAAAGTCGGAATAGCCAAAATGTTAGGGATAAATATTCTAGCATTTCGTGTAATGCTTGCTGCATTCCTCATTATTAAATTAAGTTGATGCGCATAACAGTGAGTGAAATGCGCATTACTATATACTGCTTTTATTTTCGCCTGAGCACCAGCTTTTTTGCCTTTCATGACATTTGCATCATCAAATGTCTGAGCTATCAGTTTTTGGTGATTCCCTTAAAGGATTATATTTAATTGTTGTAGAATACATTTTGATATCCTATCAGCGGTTTGGTTTTCTGGAATAAAGAATCCCCAAATGCGTTCAAGTATTTTTTCATCCAAGACGTACCGTAAAACAATGATCATTTGTGTATGTTCAGACACATCTGTTATTTCATCAGCCATGACAGCTACAAAGGAAGCTTTGCTAATTTCTGCCCTTATTTCATTATGGTATATTTGTAAAAGACAGTCAAGTATGTCATTCTGAATAGTCTTGGAAACACCTTTGAAGACATTACTGGTTTCTAAGTGATTCTTTAAATCTGGATCTAACTAAGATGCAAAATTTAAAAATCCTCTAAATACACTTGGATTTACTGAATCATCTTTTTCATCATGTCCTCGTGAGGGAGTTTCAAAGTTCCCACAAAAGAAAATACAATCTATTATTTTAGATAAAATTTCACGGTTCTTCTTAACATTCATGTTATGATGATTGATTGAAAGTCTTCAGGCCTCACTAAGTTTTGCTTTAATATTTATGGTCCCCAAAATTGATAGGGAAACTACATTGTCAACGTGCTTCTCATGCTTTTCAGTTCTATCTTTCATTTTGCTAATAGTTCTGAAACTATCTTTTGTCCATGTTACATCACCCCCTAACAACAAACAAGGAAAGCAGAACAATGCCTTTTTTAGTTCACAACCGCAAAGCTAACTTTTCCGTTGGTACCATTAAAGCTACGAATATACACTTTGTTGTTGCTAATGCCTGGCTGAGATATTTGAATATCAGGCGTTGAACGGCTTCTTTTCTTAATTACAACTTTATCATAGAGAGACTGCTGTGAAAACTCAATCTGTTGAAGTTCATTTACCGTCGCAGAAGTTATTTCTTGGGGGTGCAAGGAGACCATGGTTAAATTCTTTTTATATCAATTGTATTGGGAAAGGTAAGTACTAGGTAGTCTATTAGTAGAATATCAATTAGGGTAGAAGGAATACAATGTTTACATGATCCTCTTTTTGCGATTCAACTGAACCGGAAGTTCTGAGTTGAATCATACTTTTATAACTTTTAGGTCACAGATTTTTATTAACGAAAAAAGTTTTACTATTTAACAACGGTTTTATTTATAAAAAGCTTATTGTTAATTAAAAATAGGCGTATAAAAAATAAGCTTGTCATTAAAATTGCTTTTTTTAATACAAATATTTTTAACTTTGCCATTATAAGCCGTCGAAAAAGGGGTAATACGCAAAAACATTTTAATAAAAAAACACTATTTTAAATTGTATACATTTTACAGAGTAATAAAAAAATATACAAATATATTTCTTTTAAACTTTACAGATTAAATAAAATTTTACCGCAGGCAAACAAGCGAAAAACATTGTTTAAATACATTTTATTTACAATTTTTTAATTATTTATTTTTTCATAAAACCAAAATCTTTGCCTGCAAACAATGGTAAAGTTAGGAGATTACCATTTAAAAATGGTTTTATTGGATAACAGTTTTATTTAAAATTTAAAAATGTGTGTTTATAACAAAACTTTGTAAATAAAATATAGAATAAAAAAGTTTACATGTTTGTACTATGAGCAAACAAAAAAAAAATTAAAGATACATAATTTTATTTACAAATCTTTTTACAACTTTTTATATAAAAATAAAAACAAACTTTGCTATTTACTAAGCTTATTATAAAAACGGTTTTACATACTCGTCTTGTTATTGCACATTGTAATTAAAAAACTTTGTTCAAAGTGTAAAACTTCTTGCTTTGTGCTCGTGGGATGTAAATAAATGCTAAAGCTTTATATATATATATATATATATATATATATATATATATATATATATATATATATATATATATATATATATATATATAATGTGTGCGTATATATATATATATATATATAGTGTGTGTATGTATATATATATGTGTGTGTATATATATATATGTGTGTGTATATATATATGCGTGTATATATATGTATATATATGTGTGCGTGTATATATGTGTGTATATATATGTGTATATATATATATATCGTGTGTGTATATATATATATGTGTGTGTATATATATGTGTGTGTATATATGTGTGTGTATATGTGTGTATATATATATGTGTGTGTGTATATGTGTGTGTATATATATATGTGTGTATATATATATATATATGTGTGTGTGGGTGTATATATATGTGTGTGTGTGTATATATATGCGTGTGAATATATATGTGTATATATATGTATATATGTGTGTATATATATGTGTATATATATATATATATATATATATATATATATATATATATATATAAGGCAAAAACATTTCTAACTAAAATGTATTTAAAAAAATAAACTTTTCTTCGCTTTCTATTTTTTATTCTGTAAAGTTAAACTACTACAAAATAAATAAATTTTAAACTACTTAAAAATACAAATAAAATAAGCCATATAGGTAAAATAAAAAATAACATTTGTAACTTCAAGGCTAAAAGCCCGAACACTTTTAATTAAAAAAAAAGTTTGGCATATTATATATTTTTGTCTGCTTAAATCGCATTTAAAAGTGTGGGATTTTTTTTTTATTTTTAAGTTGGAGATTTTATTTACAAGAACACGTTACACTTTTTAATAATAATAAAAAGAAAACATTTGTAAACAAAGCTTCTTAAAAAAAAAAAAAAAAAAGCGAAAACGCGCAAATACCGCGTTTGGAACTGCGAAAAATACAGTTCCGATTTGACTCATATTAACCGTTCTAGATCGGGCATGCGCACAAGCGAATTTCACAGCCCTAAGCAAAGTTTTGCTTTTATGCTTATATGAGTATGGGGACAATTATCGACATTAAGCTTCAGAATTTATATATATATATATATATATATATATATATATATATATATATATATATATAATTAATATGATATATTATCACATACAAAAAAAAAATAAACGTATTCTTTTTAACGTGTACTAATGAGTAGAAATGACTTGGGGGTGCTGCACTGCTGCACTGCTGCAGTTCCACAGCAGTACAGCACCAGGCACGAGCCGCCACTGGTTGTTATAGTCCTACTGATGACTAATATATAATTCTTACTGAGAAGAAATGCTGAAAAAAAATTTATTTATCAAATTTCAGCGAACGAGAAAACAAGACTAAACCCACTGGTGAGCAAGCATCAAGTTGAAAATGATACTACAATATCCGGTTCTCTAGTAAGAGACGTTTCCCTCAACTACTTTTGCTTTTTCTCGCTCACATTCCCCTAATCCGAATTTGTAGAAGCGAGCCGATATCAATGGACTTTTTTTCTATTAAAACGGTCATTAACGCTGTTTTTTAGGAACTGGTGCACTTATTGAACCGTACTGAAATAATAACGTTATTATTTAGAAAACCGTCCTTAACATGGGAGAAGAGGATGTTTTGTTTCTTTTTTCTCTATCTCTATCTCTTCTCTATATAAATAAAATGAACTCATTTTTCCCCCGTCTGATTTTGACCTTAATAGGATTAAAAATCAAGATATTTCATGCAAATATAATATGCACAAACGGCAGAACAATATCTGAGGTGTGTTATAGGCTTATTATTTCTCAAATTCCTCGATAATCTTAGATTTCTATACTTTTTCTGCTGAGAAGTCACGGCCAAAATCGGTTAAGATCAATGGAAGTGGTAAAATATTTTCTCTCTTATAAATTCCTCCTCCCCCTGCCACCACTTAACACCGTTTGGGGATCGTTCACAAGGAACAGTTGAGAAGAGAACACCGGTTTGGCTTCGTAGTTCTTTCATGTGAAGTTATTTAAAATCACTAAACTAAGCTGCAGTGCTCTGTGGCGTAGTGGTTAGCGTGCTGGACAATTCACATTATATTTTCATGTTCGCGCCGACCTACCGTAGTCGTTTTTTTTTTGTTTTTTGTTTTTTTCCTAAACAACTGGAATGGACTTTTCTTGGTGGCCGAACTGTTAACGTTGCAGATGTTTTTTTTTTTTTTTTTTTTCACACATTATTTTCCTACTTTTACTCATGACTCCGGGTTTGATCCTTCCTACTTACCTACCATAACATTTTTTAAAACTCCCCCCCGTCCCGGAAACAAACACTCGGGCAACGCCGGGTACCCCCGCTAGTTATTTAATAAAAAAGAAAGATATCGTAAAACTTTGATTTAACTTGAAAATATCATTTAAAAATAGTGCGGTTCAATAAGTACACTAGTACGGTTTTTTTTTTTATGTTAACCTATTTCAAACTAATATAAATTATTATTACACAATAAAAATAATTAAATTAAAGCAAAAATCATTTTTTTATTTTTCGAATTTTTTAATCAAGTAAAAATTCAATTTTTTACTTGATTACTAAATTTAAAAAGTTATTTTAATAAATTACCTAATAATGTAATAAACAAAAATGTAGTAACAACTGAATTAAACTTGAAAATACTATGACAAAATATAACCTTTTACATTTAGTAAACAAGTAAAATGGAATTTCTACTTGATTAAATAATTCGAAATAAGAAAAATTATTTTCGTTTTAATTTAATTATTTTTATTGTGCAATAATTTATATTAATTTTAAATATGCTAAACAAAAAAAAACGGTACTTGTACAGTTTAGTCAAGACATTCAAAAAATGAAAATATCGAAAAAAGGTTATATTGTACGTATCCGTTTTGGACTGAAGATCTCCGGAAAAATTTTAATTTAATTTAATCGCGTAGTTTTTTTTTTTTTACAACGGAAAAACACGTTCTTATGAGAGCACGTTGAAGTCAGCTATTTTAAAATTTGCTGAGCACGACATGGGGAGATAACTCCATGTAAAGCACCGATATACCCTCCCCATTTTTAATTCTAGCTTTTCTTCCTAAAATTCGAACATTTTGCTCGGTATCATAACAAATTGTTTTTTCGCTGTAAAAAAAAAAAAAAAAAAAAATACTTGATGAAATTAAGTTAAATGTTTGGGTTTGTATTACTGTACACATAGATTCGAAAAAGTTGTCAAAAAACAAATATATAACAAATAAATGTTATCAAAAGCAAGATAAGTTACTTTTCTACCAAACTGGATATATTTTTCGTGTTTTTATTCAATGTAACATGTTTATTCAGCTCGAAAAACATACAGTGTTTACCGATGTATTGGAAAATTCAAAATGGCGTCTGACTCTCTCTTTAACACGGTAAGTTTTGGAAAAGGTGTTATAAATAAAAACCCAGATAAAATACTGTTAAAAACTCGCTCAATATATGTTACCGTGACATAGGTTGACATATATTCGGCGGGTTTTTAATAGTATTCTGTCTAGTTTATTATTTATAATAACTTTTCCCAAACTTACCGTGTTAAAGAGAGAATCAGACGCCATCTTGAATTTTCCAATACATCGGTAAACACTGTATGTTTTTCGAGCTGAATAAATATGTTACATTGAATAAAAACACGAAAAATATATCCAGTTTGGTAGAAAAGTAACTTATCTTGCCTTTGATAACATTTATTTGTTATATATTTGTTTTTTGACAACTTTTTCGAATCTATGTGTACAGTAATACAAACCCAAATTTTTTTTTCAGAGAACTTCATTCCATAACGGATACATGCAATATAACCTTTTTTCGATATTTCATTTTTTAATGTCTTGATTAAACTGTACAAGTACCAAACAAATTTTTTAAAAAGCATTGTTAATGACCGTTTTGGTAGAAAAAAAAAAAGTCCACTGATATCGGCCCGCTACTACGAATTCGAAATAGGTGTATGTGAGCGAGAAAAGCGAAAGCGAAAGCAGTTCAGCGAAACTTTTCTTACAGAAGAACCTAATATCCCCTGGCAGACGAGAAAAAGACAAGACGAGATTCTAATCATCAACTAGAAAAACTCAACTAGAGAAACAGTCAATGAATTATAGCATATGAACTTTATTATTCTCGAATTCCTACGCCATGTTAATACATGCATACGATATTGAAAAACTAGAGTACATTTTGCTTTGATTTTTTTTTTTTTGTCGCATGTCCCTTGACATTTCATATCCAAAAATCCCTTTCCCTCATTCAATTATAATTTCCTTTTTTTTATTTATTGTTTTCATATACAATTGTCTTAAAAATAAATATGATTCTATTATCTTTCTTTGAGAATGTCGAATGTTTTTTTTCGGTTATATGTCACAAGTTCGTACATTTATAACTACTGTATAACTACTTCATTTACATAAAATTAATATACGAAAGTATAGATTTATGCGCAAACTTTAAGTATTTACTTCAAAAGTGCTCAATACGTAGGTAGAGCTAGTTAGTAATTTATAAAATATATATGGTGATTAAGCTACACTGAATATTCGGCGTTTCATCCAGTCTAGGATTCCTCAGGCTTATGCTCAAATTCTGTGGCTGTTTATCGTTTCTATATGGACCTCTTCTATTGAGGATTTAGTTAGCCAATCAGCTTTCTAGTATCCACCGCGCCCCTTCCTATCAGCCAATCGGCATGCATTTTATCGAACAAAGGATCTGTTTTAAAACTAGGTTAGTGGTTTAAGGCAGACATTTTTTTTTGTTAGTTTATATATAAATATACATATGTATACATACATATATGCACATAGTATATATATTAGTGATGAGATGATTCCAATATTTCTCTCGATTCCGATTCTTTTTAAATATCCTAATATTGAATCATAGAGTTGTTATTTTTATTTTCGAATTACCCGTGTAATATGTGCATATATTATCGCAAATAACTTGGAGGAGAGGGGCGTACATTAAACGGCTTAACCTCTCTATTTTTGCCTTAAATGTTTTGTTCGTAATTGATTGAAAATAATGATTTGATAAACTCATTCTAAGATTTTCGTCTATATTTTTCGCTTTTGTCAATTTTTTATATCTACTCCTTCGTGCCATTTTTCTTGTGCCATCTTTTACTTGTATTATTTTACTGTGTCATTTCTTCCAGTGGCATTCTTGCCTAAGCTCTTTATGATCTGATGACGGCTGGAAGCTAGAAACATGCATGTCCATGGATATATCTTTTAATTTTAATAATAAAATAATAAATAAAAATATGTCCCATAAAAAATAAGGGCGACTTATTTATATATATATATATATATATATGAATAACAAAAAGAGCTTATAGCTCTTTAAAAAACGCTGAGGTAGCAAAATAAATAAATAGCAGCGTTAATAAACTGTTAATATCGCTAAAAAACAAAAACAACAAATCTTATGCTGTTTGTTTGTTTGTAAATAAACTGAAACTTTTAAATTAAAGAAAATGACAGTTCAATGAAAAAATTACGATCAAACTAGGCGTAAACTCAAACAGAACCAATTCGCCTCTTCCCTTGAGGCTAGCATTCACAATGAATATCTGAGGGCTTAGAACTAATTTAGATGAGGTTGAATCATTTCTACTTGCAAACTCCCCGAATATCATGGTGCTAAGTGAAACTAACCTACACTCCTCCATCCTCTCTAACCACTTTAACATGCTTGATTATTTCCCACTTTGTCATAAGGATTCTGACAAACGTATGCACGGACTTGGAGTCTATATATCGAAACACCTTTCAAACTAGAATCAGATCAGGCCTTCATATGCTTTAGACTTAACCTGCAAGATAGCGTTAGCTACTTATATTTTCTCTACCGATTTCCCTCGACCCAGGACTGTATCCGAATTAACCGAGTCTCTGACAGCATAGATACAGCACTCTCGCTTAATACTAGCGCGCAAGTGCATATATTTGATGATTTTAATGTCCCCTACAGTAATTGACTTGGGTTTCTCTACTTACACAGACGCAGCTAGTAGCATAACACATACCTTCTCTATATCTCATTCCCTATCACAGACAGTTACGTTTCCGACTCGTCTTCCAGATCGATAAGATCAACAAGCTTTATTTCTAGATCTCTTTCTGACCACAGTTCCTGATAATTATGTAACGAATGCCCATAGCCCACTCAGGGATGCTGATCACACTGTGATAATGGTAGAAATCACCCTAAACCCTTGACCCAAAGCTGAAGAATTATCACTAAAAACGACAAAATACTATAAGACTGAGAAGCCATCAAGGATCTCATTAGAGATGTCCCATGGGGAAGTATCTTTTCTCTTCCTACAGAACAGTGTGCAAATGAGACCACCGGATGGTTCAAAGTAGCAATTGAAGCACATGTTCCCACACAGAAATTCTATAGCAAACCCCACTCTCCCCAATGGTTTACTTCTACTCGAAGGCAACATGTATACTGCAGATTATCCAACATAAGTCCAGTACAAACAGACAAAAGTATATAGAAGCTAGAAGTAATTGTAAGAAAGAAATAGAGACAGCTAAGAGAGAATATACTGAAACCACCAGAAAACGCACCAAAGTGCAAAAATTAAGAACACGTGATTTTTGGAAAATCTACAACAGTGTAGTAAATAATCGGCAACCAACAATTCCCTCACTATCCAACAATTATGAGGTTGTTTACACGGAAATTGAAAAGGTCTGCTTGCCAGTTGGTTTGCCTAAAACTCTACATTGGACCCAGCAAACCATTCCTTCTCTGGTTTTTCTTTGTGGACAGAAAGCACACTAGATGATCTGGAAATCACCCCTTCTCAAGTACATGATATCATAAAAAAAACCTAGACACTTCAGAAGCACGTGAACCTGATATATCCCTGTTGTACTATTAAAAAAATACTCCACTGAGGTTGTTCAAGTTCTCTCCAAACTTTTCAACAAATGCCTTAACGAATTTTGCTTTCCTGACTGCTGGAAAACTACTTCTGTGGTACCCGTTTACAAGAATTCTGGAGAAAGAACTGACCCATTAAATTACAGCTTTATTCGCCTCCTCCCACTTTTCACCAAAATATTTGAGTCCATAATTAACCACGCTTTAGTCCACCACCTCACAGCTGCTAAACTCCTTTCCGACCAACAGTATAGATTTAGGCAAGCCTGTTCTACTGCAGATATCCTGTAATCCCTGGATGTGTATAACATGCACTGGATAAAGCAGGGGAAGGTAGGGCAGTAGCTGTAGATATATGTAAGGCATGTAGATGCTTTTGATAGAGTATCGCACGATAGTCTTCTCAGGAAAATCCGATCATATGCTATTACTGAACGAATAAATATAATTAAATCCTTCTTAAATAAGAGAAGAATCCAGGTTGTCCTCGGTGGTCGTACGTCAAAATAATATGATATAAATGCGGGTGTATTTCAGGACCTTTATTATTCCTAATATTCATAAATTACTTCCCTGATAAAAAAGGGTTCTATCCTTGGACCTCTATTGTTCCTGATATTCATAAATGACCTCCCCGACAACATTGCCTCTGAGATGGGTATATATGCTGATGACACTACACTCTATGGCAGGCACGACAGGAAGACGAATGAACACATTTCTAAAGAAATGGCAGAAACACTAGAGGAAGACCTCCAATCTGTAGTGGAATGGGGACAAAAGTGGTTGGTCGCGTTCAATGCTGCCAAGACTAAACTAGTTTCATTCAATAATTACAAGAAACCCTCTCTACCACCCATAGCAATGGCCAACGACTCTTTATCTGAGAGTCCATCTTTCAAACTCCTTGGCCTAACGTTCACAGGAAACATGAGTTGGAACAATTACATTGAAGGCATTGCCAGGGCCGCTGCAAGAAAGGTGGGCTCTTTCTACCGTGCTAGAAAACTACTAACACCCGAAAGTATCCTGTACCTCTATAAGGCCACCATTCGCCCATGTATGGAGTATTGCTGCCACATCTGGGCTGGTGCATCTGCTACTAGTCTCTCGCTCCTTGACAAGGTTCAAAAGAGAGTCGCAAACCTGATAGGCCCTAAACTGGCATCTAAGCTTCAGCCTCTGTCCCATCGACGAAATGTTGCATCCCTCTGCCTTTTCTACAAGTATTTTAGTGGTGAATGCTCTGACGAACTGCAATCACTTGTGCCCCCACGACGTGAGCACCCTCGACAAACCCGGCAGGCTGCTAAATCCCACCCCCACACTGTAGAGATCCCTAGATGTAAAAGATCTTTTTACTCCAATAGTTTCTTCTCCAGAACCGCTAGACTCTGGAATTCCATTCAAGGTCCCTGCTTCCCCAACAGTACTGACGTGCAGAAGTTCAAGTGTAACGTGAACCGACACCTTGCTGCCCAAATCCCTACATAGTACCCCAGTAGTTGTTGCCCCTGATAGTAGCCCCCTACACCAAAGTGGCAATTTGCCTTGTTTGGGGTGAAAATGTAATAAAAAAAAAAAAAAAAAAAAAAGTTTCTGAGATGAGTATATTTTCTGATGACATCACACTCTATAACAGGCATGAAGGGAAAATGAATGAACACATATCTAAGGCAACGGCGAAAACCCTAGTGGGCGACCTCCAGTCAGTAGTAGTTTAGGGACGAAAATGGATGGTAGCATTCAATGCAGCCAAGACTAAGCTTGTTTCCTTTAATAATTACAAGAAACCTTCTTAACCACTAATAGTAATGGCTAATGATATATTACCTAAAAGTATTTCATTCAAACTCCTCGGCTTAACATTCACAGGGAACATGAATTCGAACAGATACATTGAGAGCATTGCTGCAGTTGCTGCAAGGAAGGTGGGCTCTCTCTACGATGCTAGAAAGTTACTTACACCTAAAAGTATCCTGTACCTCTACAAGGCCACCATTCGCCCATCTACGGAGTATTGTTGTCACATTTGGGCTGGTGCATCTGCTACTAGTCTCTCACCTCTGGACAGGGTTCAAAGGAGAGTCGCCAACCTAATAGGTTCTGAACTGTCAGTTAGGCTCCAGCCTCTGTCCCATCGACAAAATGTTGCATCCCTCGGCCTTTTTTACAAATATTTTAATGGTACATGCTTTAACAAACTACAAGCCCTTGTATCTCCTTAAAATAAATACTCCCGACAAACTCGACAAGCAGCAAAATCCCACCCTACTCAGTAGAAATCTCCAGATGCTAGAGAGCCTTCTTCTCTAATACGTTCTTCCCCAGAACCACTAGACTTTGGAATTCCCTTCCATGTCCCTGCTTCCCCAACTATACTGACATGCAGAAGTTCAAGTGTAATGTGAGCAAACATGTTGCTGCTCAACTTCCTACATAGTATCCTGCAATTATGTCCCAGATAGTAGCCTCTACCTCAAAGCGGCACTTTGCCTTGTTTAGGGTGAAAATGCAAAAAAAAAAAAAAAAAAAATAGCAGCTCAAGCACTGCAAAAACGGGGGAGCGAGTGTTTATTTAAATGAACATTTGATGAGGTTGTTTGCAGACACCGACCCCATGGGCAGGAGATTAGAACTGCGCACTATCAACTAGATGATTGTAGGTTCAATCCCTAGCTAGGAATGGGTACTGGTCTAGCTGCACTGATGAACTGTAATACAGCTAAAAACAGTGCTGTTTGTGGATGACTATATATATATATATATATACATATATATATATATATATATATATATATATATATATATATATATATATATATATATATAACAGTTTCGATGGCAAGATATAAATTTAGCCTCAATCAAAATGTAATGCTAGCAACTTTCTTGAATTTGTCAACTATTGTCACAAATCAAAATGCTAAAAAAAAGTATCAATAGGTAATAGTTGCTTGAGGATTGAAAAAATAAAAAAACAATCTCACGATTCCCAATGTAAAGTCTTTCGAATATTACCTTGTAAAATGACTTTTCTTAATTTGGAGATGATTATGGTTCTGAAAAGAAAGTAAATTTGCAATTTCAATAAGTGAATGCTAATTAAGTCATATTGTCAAGAAAAAAAAACGAGTTTTCAAATTATTTCCTAAAACTCATTAACTCAAGACAGAAAATGACTGATTTATTTTAAACATATATATGTATACATCTATACATATAATAAAATGATCTCGCTTTTTCCATTCGACATTATAGGAAAACAGCTAAACACATACTACGTGTATCTTTTCCACTAAACACCATGTGTTCATGATGGTGAGAAAAATGGAATTCAGAAATGCCAAATGGTGTGTGTGTGTGTGTGTGTGTGTGTGTGTGTGTGTGTGTGTGTGTGTGTGTGTGTGTGTGTGTGGAAAATACAAGGTTTTCAGATCCGATCCAATTAAAAAATCTGTGTGGTATCAAATTACACACGGTTCTGCAGCAAAATCCGACACTTAACAAAAAGTTTAATAGGCAATAAAAGCAACAATTGTATATGCAGAGACCAGAACAGTTAAAGGTGCACACTACATTATTTTTCAATGTAACCATCTCAAGGTGGTCATGAAATGAATCACACACTTTGATGGCCGTGTGTTTGTCTATAGCTTCAAACTTCTCCATAATGGCAGCCTTCGGAGACTCAACTGGGTTATGGGTATGCTTGTTGGTCTTGGCTTTGATCATGCCTTAGAGGAAGTAGTCAAGAGTGCTGCAGTCAGGTGAGGAAGGCGACCACAAATCTGTGGTGATGAATATTGTTGAGTAGTCCGCCTGCATTGTCTTATGTGCAGGAGCAGCTTCCGGTGGTGTTCTCATCCATCCAAGGCTTTGTCATGCTTCTCAGTATCTCCTGCTTTTCCATTTACTTTTTATCAGGTGTTGGATTTTGCTGCAACAATATGTATACATTTATAAGCGTTTATCACGACGTAATTGTGAGGAGATTTGAGGTAACGACTTCTAACACATTTTCACGTTTCTGTAGATTGGAGGTTTTTTCTAGTCAGACTTATAAAGTTGAATATTTTCTTACTCTATACTAAAAAATTATTAAAATAAACTTTTTAATTTAATCAATCATAAATATGCGAGCGACTACATGAAACTTAACTAATTTGCATATTCCTTTGAAAAACGAGAGCTAATTAATTACTTCTTTATTTGTTTTGGTTTCTTATAAAATGATTGGTTTTATTTCACTATTATGCTGAATTCTGTTTATGTATGGTTCCTAAATTCTGTATGATTGCGTAAAATTTAAGATGTAAACGTTCCAGCACACGAAAATATCTTATATCTGTATGTATGCATAAAAGTGACCTTGTCGGTTTATGTTAAAAAAAAATCTCTACCAAACTCGTCTTTGAATATTTGGTCTACAGAGTACAAATTTGATATATAGAGTATTTTGACCTGTAGTACACTTTCGATTTGGGTTTTAGCCAACAAAAAATGCTACTAAATGGTCAAAATTATAAACAAAAAAGTTGACGTTGGAAGGTATAGTAAACTAAACAGGTTGACATGCACAAACCCACATTCATAGATTAAACAACATTATTTTTTTTTCTATTTATATGCAAATGAGTGTGCCTCAGAGGCTAAGTAATGAGGCTGAAAAGTTGTGTTTCGATTTCGATTCTAGCTGATAGCACCTAAGTAATATTGTTTTTACTTTTGATATCACAACTATATATTAGGTACAATATAATAATCGACAGAATATTGGCTCTATGATAATTAATACATAATCTGCATGAATTAAAATATCATATTTAAGCATATCTTACGACCTGGCAATTGCTAGCATATATATATATATATATATATATATATATATATATATATATATATACCTACTATAATAAAGTCGTATTCCTGTCTACCTGTTTGTTTGCTTGTTTGTGAATATATACAAAAGTTATACTGTTTTACAGATTATCACGGACTAATATACATTCATTTTCCCATAATTTCTATATATACTATTTATTCAAAAGAAATCAACATTCAGGAGGTTATCTTATTTACATATTACATTACGCACAACCTGTTTTAATAATAAGCTCTAAATTTTTAATGGAAATTAGTAATAGAATTGTGTTAAATATTATATTTAGAAATATTATATATAGTTGATTTATTTAATTTATTTTTATTTAATTTACATTTACTTTTATTTATTTTTTTATTATTATTATAGCGAACATTAACTGCATTCAAAAACGGAAGTATATTTTCATTTAACCTGTGAGTTATTTCCCTTTAAGCTATGAGATTTGAATTTCATAGATAACGATGACTATCTTTTATGTTTCCAAAAAGCGAAAATATGATTCACTCTCAGGAAAATCGTAACAAATTAGGATATTTGGTGTATCTTAAATAGTATGTGAGTAAACCCTTTGCCTAGCAATGTTTGTTTTTGCCTCTTAACACCGAGTATGTATAGCTTGTATAAATATATATATATATATATATATATATATATATATATATATATATATATATATATATATATATTAAAATTTACACAATGCTTACATCTAGGGGAAAAACATCTCCAATTCATTTCAGGTGAGCCACTTCCATCCTCACGATTAAAACATTTGAAAAAATATTACTATGTACATTTTTACATATCACTAGATGCACATCATATGGACTTGACTTCTCTTTCTGCCATGAAAAAAGTAAAAGAAAAAAAAAACACAAACTGCCTATGCTTGATATCGTTGAAACTTAGTCGATTTTAAATAAATATTCATTTAAAAAGAAAAAGTTATGCATTGGATTGGATTTTAATCTCAGAAATACACATTCAAATTTACACAATTCTTACCTTGAGGAAAATATCTTTAATAAAAAGAAAATATAGACAGGCATGACCATAAAAACTTAATATTTTTACTGGAAAATAGAGATATAGTAGCTTGAATCTGCTTTATCTCTTATCTATGTAGAAATGCTCTGGAATTATAAATTAATGTGTTAGGTTTAAACATTGATGGTTTGCCTACAAAAATAATATATATGTATGTATATTTTGTGTATTTATGCAAGCATTCATTCATTTAAGCAAACATTGTTAAACATAAAATTCCCTGATTGATAATAACATTTTTATTTTTTCTATTTTTGTAATAGTCTTTCTTGTGTCCAAATTAAAAAAATATTAATAGTTCTTATCTATCACAAGAAATATGTTTTTAAAAAGTTATAATTAAGCTGTGAAATTCTGTTACGTTTAACAACGCTTGCTAAAATTAAAAATGGCGCCTTAATACATGCACACATTATATTATATATATATCATGCATATAATCTCAAAAGTCACTTTGCGTGCGTGTGTGTGTGTGTGTGTGAGTTCCTTCCTCATATGTTCTGAAACGGCTGTTCCTATCTTTTGCAAATTTCACACAAAACTGATTTATATGCCTGGCAGTGTTCTTAGATATGTTTTGTACAGAAATTCATCTGATAAATCTCGAACATTGGAAACATCCGATCTTAAAAATAGTCTTATCTCTCTTATAGATAAAAAAAAAAGAAGAATTTTTACATGGGAATATTTTACGTTACACCGGCCAAGGGAGATAATAAAACCTTAACAAATCATTTCTTCTAAAACAAACAGATTTATTATAAGCTGCAGATATAGCTTAGTGGTGGAGCATTCGGCTATAGATCGAATGGTCCCCTGTTCAAGGCCAGGTGTACCTCAACATTTAATTTTAATTTTTTTTTATTAATGAGTTCAATTTAAAATAAAAGACGAGATACCATTTAAAATTGCCACAACTCATTTCTGCATTTGTATGTTTTAAAACTAAACATTAATCAGAAGTAACTTTTTCAGGGCATTCATCGTCAAGTCCAAATATCACTTCACGTGATATTGTAAACAAATGCTGACAGAATTTGATTAGCGACATTATCATTATTTTTTTTTTCGAATTAGTCCACCAGGCAAATTATTCCTCGTAATAGATAATAACCAATAGAGCAATGATTCTATAATAATTCATGCACAATTTGCATAAATTTAATTATATTTAAGCACATTGTACGATCAGGCAACGCTGGGCTACCAGCTTTTATTATATCTGCACACACACACACACACACACACACACATAAGTATGTAGTATTGGGAATCCCAGCTGAATTGCTATATAGGTAGTTTTAGAAATAGAAAGTTATGTAAGTGTATTTTCATTTCTCATCAGCGAGTTGACAGGGTCACAAAAGGTTAGGTTTGACGGATATCAACCTAAAGAGAATGCACCGGAAATTAGGAGGTGACATGCACCGGAATTAGGGGTGACACGGGAATTGTAGTTGTAGCCTTCCGGTTGATGACCACATGGGCTGAGAGTTGGTTTTGTGCAGCAAAGAATGCAGACGGGAAATCTCAGGTCTCTGACAATCAGTGTTCGAGATAATAGGCTTGCCTTGAAATAAAAGATTGAAGCTTCAAATCCATCTTGTTGTTTATTGATGCATCTGTCTGCAGTGACCACTTCCCAATGAGATGGCAGACCAGCGTCCAAGAAGATATCATCCGCTGGCCAAGGCAAGCAGGTATGTACGCATGATGTTATTTGCACATACATGTCTCGAGACTTTCTAAGGTAAAAGAACTGTGTAAGGATAGAACGCCCACACACACACACACACACACACACACACACACACACACACACATATAACAGTGAACTACACGTAAGATACGTAAGAGCATACACACACACACATATGTAAGAACACAGACACTTAAAAGTACCCGTAAAAGTAAAAGCAATCGTAAAAAGATAATAACAAGGAACAAGCAAAAGTAACGATTAGTAAAGTGAACAAATAAATAATAAATAGAAGGACGCAAAATCTATTCATATATGCACTGATATGTTACATTTTAACGACCAAAAGAAAGAATCAGTCAACAGTCATAATCTTTGTTTATTTCTTTGTTCTTATTTGTTTTATATTTTTAATAATTTAGGCGAATGCCTATATGTTCTTCTTTACTGTCTTACACATGTTTCGATATCATGATGGAAAATATTATCCTTATTCTATCGGGCAGATCTTTAGAGATTTTTTTTTTATTTTTTACATGGGGATCACCCCTTATAAAGGCCCGTAAGCCACTCGGGGATAAGGGTTATTTTGTGTACAATAATCAATGGGATAATATCGTAGTAATAGTTGGTATTGGAGATTTGATAAAGCGTCTTACTTAAGGGGGCGATTAATCAGGAATTTGTTTATGTTGGACTTGAAGACGTCCAAGTTGTAGTCAGGTGGGAAACAGGCAAACGGAAGAGAATTGATTACCAGATATCAGTCAAAATCGGTACAGAGTTTCAAAAACGAAATAAAAAGAATAAGGTGGTAAAGCAAGATAAGGAGAATGGTATATCAAAAAGATGAATTGATTTAAAGCTGATAGTCAGAGAGCCCCTCCTTTTTACAAAGAGATATCTGATCCAATGAAGGACAGTTCTCAAGCTGTCATCTTGATTTTGGCAAGGAAAGCTGTAAACGTAGGTCAACAATTTCAAATTAAAAAGCAGATTAAAATTCAATATATATATATATATATATATATATATATATATATATATATATATATATATTGAGTAAAATGATTCGTAATTTATGATTAAAAATCGGTTTCTATATATATCTACATTACAATGAGCACTGTTTTCTTTTAATTGTATTAATGCATTTACTAATACATTAAAATAAACTCTGCTCTTTAGACTGTTGTTCTAATTCTCTTAAAATTATATATATATGCATATATATATATATATATATATATATATATATATATATATATATATATATATATATATATAATTTTTAAAATCTGCATATAAGGAAAAAACAGAAATTTTATTATCCAACAAAGCATACTAAATTAAAAATTAAGAAATCCTCAATCCGTATTAATTGTTGAATTTTGGATTCAATCAGTTCGCCATCATCTCTGTCAGGAACCTGCATTTAATTCTTCGCTACCATCTTCATTGTTAGGAATTACTTAACATTCAAGATAGGAACTGCACTGATTCTTCACCGCCATCTTTGCTCAACAGAATGTCTCAACACTTAACAGGTTATGCGCCCAGCCATCGTCTTTTCTTTGACAGTTCAGAATCTAAATTCGAATTGTGGCAGGTAAAATTTCTGGGGTATCCAAGGATTCGGAATCTACACAACGTTATACAATCTCCGACAGAGAATCCTAACGACCCAAATTTTTCAAAAAGAACGCAACTGCAGAACTAATTCAATGCTTAGATGATAGAAGCCTGTCTCTGATTATAAGAGATGCCTTGGATGATGGACGGAAAGCATTGAACATATTAAGAGAGCATTATTTATCAAAAGGGAAACCGAAAATTATATCACTATATACAGAACTAACGTCTCTAAAACGTAACGAGGATGAAACTATTATCGACTATGTCATAAAGGCAGAAACAACCGCCAATGCCTTAAAACTCTTGGATGGCATAATAAGCAATAGCCTGTTAATATCAATGACCCTCAAAAGACTTCCAGCCGATTTTAAACCATTTAAAACTGTTATAACGCAAAAAGACAACCCCATAAATTTCAGTGAATTTAAAGTGGCATTGCGCAGTTATGAAGAGACGAATCAGATGCTCGTTGACAACAATAATTCCAGCAATATCATGAAGTTCAAAAATGTTTCTCGAAAACAGACACAACCAAATTACGCATCTCACCACAATGTTTTCCCGCAAGAAAAAGAATAAAATTATCTGCTATAATTGTGGACGACCCAACCACAAAAGTTTCCAATGTCGATATAAAAGCTCAAAAATGGGTTCCATAAAAACGTTGAGAATTTTAATGAAGAACATACATTTCTATTCACATGTAACTTTGACAATACGACAAACGGTAAAAATCTTCTTGTAGACTATGGCGCTACAGCACACATTATCACCAAGGAATCTGACTTTATTAATTTTGATTCGAACTTTAATCCATGGTCATTTTGTCGAACTTGCCGACGGTAGTCAAATAAATGATATAGTCTTGAAAAGAGGCGATGCTAAAATATCACTAAAAAATAATAAAAACGAAATTCGTAACTGTATTCTAAAACATGCTCTTTTCATACCTACATTTAAGCAAGACATATTTTCCGTGCAGGCTGCCATTAAACAAGGTGTAAATATTAAGTTTGGCCAAAACAAGTCAAAATTGATATACCCTAATGCAACTGTATTTGACATTAAAGAAAATGGCTGACTATATTATTTAAAAAGTATGGTGCCCTTAAAAACTGCCTGTCACGACTTGGAAACATGACCTAAAATTCTGGACACTGCAATACAGCTAGTATTAAAAAATTACCAAATATAGTCGTAAAACCAACACAAAGTCAAGTATCTGCAGAATGTCTTCTTGGTTCCTCCTCTTCTCTTTTCTCTCTCCCAACAATCGAACACAGCATATAATAACAAAACTCTAAAGCACGTCTGACAGCACTGACTTCTGCCAACAGTCTGCCCCTCCTCTTAACAACACAGGCTTTTTATATCGCAAAATCGTTCACCTCTATTTGCATATTCTTCTAACTCACGTGATCACTACTCTATAAATAAGAGTCTTGACCATTTCTTTTCTTTCTTTTTATTTATTTTTGGTGACCGACCCGCACGTGGTCTATCCAGGTAAGTCACGCATTTCTCCACACTCCCCCCTGATCTCATGATCACAAACAGGACATGTGGGCAATCGTCGTTGGCGGGTACTCCTTCGAAGAAGCACTTCCTCATTGCTGTTTTCTTCATTACCACCATCATTACTACCAGTCTGTTCCATTATCCCGTCTCGTGGTTCCATAGGCGGTGTCTCACAATCAGGGCAGGGGGGCAGTATCCGTCTTTGTCGGGTACTTCTCCGAAGAATCGGAGGCGTCATCTCCTCGGTATGCTCCATCATCCCTTCTCGCTGAGTTTCGCAATCACGGGGGGTGGGCAGTATTCGTCTCTGTCGAGTATTTCGATGAGGCATTACTTCCTTGTGTCCATCGCTCTCCTCACTATTGTCATCAGTATGTCCCATCATTCCCTCATCTGGTTCTGTTGGTGGTGTTTCTATGCTCACCTGAAGGGGCAGTAAGTGATCAGGATCATCTCTGAACGGTGTGTGATCCTCCTCATCGTCCTCAGAATCAGAAGAGGTATAACAAGGGCGGATATCTTTTACGTGACGTGGTATGCCACCAATCAACATGGTCTGAGGACTTATGATTTCATCTATTTTTCCCCGGAAAAATTTCGTAGTGCACCCAGCATTTGGGGGTTTTATCCAAACAAGGTCTCCCACCTGATATGGTGTATTGACAACACTCACCACTGATGGTATGGCATCAACTCCTTTCACACGCTGTTCATATTGGTAAATCCCATTGGCTGGTGCAGTTGCTGGTGTTGCATTGTCCTTGGGTGTTATATTATACCAGTACACAGCTTCTGGAATAGAGCACTGCGTCCTGGCTGCAATTCTTTTGATGGTGCGGTGACACCGTTCTGCTATACCATTACCCTCGGGATAATATGCACACCGATAATGCATTTTAATCCCCCATTCGTGCACGAATTTCTGAAATTCTTGACATCGAAATGTGGCGGCATTATCAGTCAGAATTTCAATCGGGGCACCACGTTCAAAAAAGACGGCTCTCAACTGTTGTATAATGCTGGCTGCATCCTGTCGTGTCAACAGGCGCCATATTGTGAAACGCGTCGGGCCACAATCCGTCATGGTCAAAAAATGTTTGCCCCCATAATGTGTTATGTCCATCCCTACTCGCTGCCAGTTGCCCTCCACCTCGAGCTTCCCTTTTTGCCATTGGGATGGTGCCGGATCAATTCTCTGACACTCTTCACACGAACGTATGGCTGCTTTCACTGATGCTTTTGTAGTTGCAGGGCATACTCTTCGGACAAAATATGCAGTCCTCTGAATTCCAGGATGTCCAATCTGCTGGTGTATCATACGGATCTGGTCAGGTGTTAATTGATCCGTTACAGTCGCGCATGTTTGTTGTTGAAGATCGGATCCCTGCCTCATTGCATCGATCCACCTCTTTGGTACTCGAGTCAAGCTATCAGCCAAATTCTGCATCGACGAGACTAACGTAATGTCTACCTGCAAGCTGTATTCGTCAACTAGACGCTTAATTATTGCTAGTCTCCTTCGTACTAGCATTTCACTTGCAGCTCTAGTCTTAACTCGAGCCTTTCCAGTCAAGGTGTCGGTTAACCAATGGTAAACACACAATGAGTCAGTGTGGAGATGCACAACATTAGTCTGCCATTGCAATGCGAGATTAAGACCTTTTAACGTGGCATCAAGTTCTGCCAAATTTATATGTTGGGCATCATTTTTCGGACGAAGCCAGCATGCATCTTCCACAACAACACCTAGTTGCTCCAACACGACACCTGTAGCCAACGAACTTGCGTCAACCCATGCATTTAGTTCGTTTCCAGACACTTGCCACTCACCCCGGGCAGGGTCATTCCTATGCACTCTGGACAACATTTCAGCCATCATTTGTTGGAGAGAATCATCATCCGCAACATCGTCCCATCCTTTTGTTACTGTAGTCACTCGTCTTTTCACCACTCCTGTTGCCGATCGGAGCCATCCACAGACAGGTAGATGTCCTACCAATTTACCACAGATAGAAAACACAGTACGTCTTGTTAATACATTGGGTAACTTTGGAAGTGGGCTCCCTCGTTTCCATCGCAACGTATTGCCCTCCTCCCAGACCTCGAGGCCTAGCACGGGCACTCCATCCTTTAGGCGCTTAGGGTCTTTGCTTATTAACCCAAACGCTTTCAGTTTTATTCGAACTGCATCCGCAGACATTATGTCCTCATTAACATAGATGTCATCTATGTAGGCTGAAGCAGCTTTTGCTGTGGTCTCATCCTGCATCAAAACAGTTTTAATAATGGTTGTCATAATCAAGGGTGCTACGTTTAGGCCAAAACCCAAACGTGTCAAACAATATAGTTTTCCCTTGAGTAGTACTGTCTGAAACGGCCATAATGACTCATGGACACGTATCTGCAGGTAGGCCCTCTTTAGATCCAGAAGTGCTACATTGCTCCCTTTTTGACGCCACTCTCTCAGTTTAGCAGCGCACACATCTGCGTTTCCGGTAAACGCATCAACATGCCGATTCAACTCTCGGTAATCCATTACGGGACGAATTTTTTCTTTGGTAGGTTGTTCAACAGCCATGAGCGGAATTAATCCCTTGGGTGGTCCCAGACGTTCCTGTGGGTATGGTATTAACCAACCGTTGTCAATCCACATCTGAAGTTCTTCTTCATATGCGGCCCTATTCTTGGTAGAAACTGCATACTCTGGAATCGTGTTGCACAGCCGATCTGGTTCCTGGCCCATGGCCCATTTCCACTTTGCAGTCCACACCCTTTCGTTGTCATCAAATGTAGCACAGAAGTCCTTTTCTTCAATCGACATGGCTGCACAGACGTCTTTCCCTTCTCCAAGCCTGATACCTCTAGCTGCTGTGATTGTAACGCCTCCTAGTGCTTGTATTGCATCAATTCCAAGCAACATGTCGTAGCCAAGGGGTTTCTCCTGCATCACCAGAACGTCAACTTTAGCTGTGTCACCCTTCTCAGTGCAGATTGTGACTGTCCCTTCACCACAACATACCCGTGATAAGCCATTGATGGTCATAACGCCAACTGGGTTCCTCCGCCACACCGGACAGCAATGGGCACTAACTATAGACCGGGAACACCCCGTGTCTATAAGTGCTGAACACTGCACATCATCAAGTTTAACGCTAATGACAGGCAATCCTGTGTTTATTGGTTGGCAGGGGGCAAGGGTAGCGATAGTACCTTGCCCCCAACTTCGTTTCCCGAACAGTTGCGAGATATGTGCCCAAACTTATTGCAGCGATAGCATTGCACTGGTCTCTTTGATTGTGGATATACACCTCTCCTATCACTCCGGCACTCTTTAGCAAAATGATTGGCCTCCCCACATTTATAGCACACTGGGGTGGCATGCTTATTACTATCTGGAAGAGAGTCCACATTGCCTCCATGTCGAAAACGAGCTGCTGCTGCAATTGGTTCCTGTTCCTTACAGATGTTTCGAGCTCGGGCCAATAACTCATCAGTTGACAATTCATCGATTCTTGATGATGCCCGCAACAGTTTACTGACCTCCTCGGGTAGGCCTACCAAAAAAGCACAGCTTAATATTTTATCGTTGACCCCACCAAACGGTACAGATAATTTTCGCAGGTCGGCTAGGTACACGTCGACTGTTTCCTTGGGTTGAAGTGTCCGGCTCGTGAACTGTTGCCACGCAACAAATGGATCTGTACCAAACGCTGTATACAGGCTCTGCTTGATTTCATCCCAGTCTGGTTCATCCCCGAGTTGTTGGTAGACTGCATAGGCCCCTCCGGTTAGCCTCAAAGGGATAACTGTGGCTGGTTCTTTAATTTTGCACAGTTTACAGATTTTCTCTGCCTTTTCAATCCATTCAACGACAGCCGGTCCAGTGGTAGATCCGTCGAACTCGGGTATTAAGCGAATGTCGAATCTGTCCATTGTTAGTAACCGCACACCAAGCGCCGAGATAGCTTAAAACCAACACAAAGTCAAGTATCTGCAGAATGTCTTCTTGGTTCCTCCTCTTCTCTTTTCTCTCTCCCAACAATCGAACACAGCATATAATAACAAAACTCTAAAGCACGTCTGACAGCACTGACTTCTGCCAACAGTCTGCCCCTCCTCTTAACAACACAGGCTTTTTATATCGCAAAATCGTTCACCTCTATTTGCATATTCTTCTAACTCACGTGATCACTACTCTATAAATAAGAGTCTTGACCATTTCTTTTCTTTCTTTTTATTTATTTTTGGTGACCGACCCGCACGTGGTCTATCCAGGTAAGTTACGCATTTCTCCACAAGTCGAAGGTATGAAAATAATACGTTCAGACGATCTCCCAAATTGTGATGTTTGTGCACAGAGAAAACTGACAAAATATATAAGCAAAACATCAGACAAAAAAGGTCACGAGAATTCTCCCCCTTGTGCCCTGTGACTTAGCAGGCCCCATCAGCCCAATCGAGTGAAACTAAGGTATGTTCTGAACTTTGTTGATGATTATACAGGTTTAATTATAGTTTATTTTCTAAAAAACAAATCCGGCACTATCCTCGCCACTAAGAAATATTTAGCTGATATTGCCCCATACGGCTTGGTAAAATGTATTCACTCAGATAATGGGACTGAATTTACTAGTAAAGACTTTGAACTTCTATTAATTAAACACAAGAAATCTGCGCTGTATTCCTCATTTCAAAATGTCACTGCTGAAAGAGCATGGCGGATCCTATTTGCGAAGATGTCTACTTATCGAATCAAAATTAGCACATAGTTTATGGACATACGTTTTAATGGCAGCAGTATAGATCGTTCAATAGAAGATTGGGCAAAACACTGTATGAAGCATTTTGCGGTGTAAAACCAAAAATGAACCAAATGCATATATTTGGTTCAGATTGCTTTGCATTTATAGGAAATATCAGTAAACTAAATATTAAAAGCAAAAAAAGGTATTTTCGTAGATTACGATAAAAACAGTCAAGCATATTTAATCTACTTTCCAGACCAAAACGCCATAAAAGGGTTAGATGTGTAAAATTCAATGATATATTAAATTTAAAAAATGACGAGCCAGTGGACGAAAAACATGAGGAAATATTACCTAGTATCTTAATTGATCACAATGAAAATATTGATAACGACGACAAATGCAGTAGAACTACTGATGTAAATATTAACCAGACATGTCGATACCCGATAATGGAGTGAAAAATGCCAGACTTCTTACAAATTGAAAAGATACAAGACTATGTAGTGGATTACTGTTACTTGTTGAAAAGCGCACTAGAAAGTTATAATGAGGTAATTAATTCAGAAAATCACCAAGAATTGGAAAAAGCTATGAAATCCGAATTGAAAGCTTTATCTGAAAATAACAGATACGAAATAGTGACATAACCAAAAAAATAAGAATATAATTTCTTTTCCAAAAAAATCACAGCCTCTGGCAGTAAAACTTTTAAAGCAAGATTTGTTGCAAAAGGTTTTTCTCAAATTTCTGGAGTGGAATATTTTGCCACATTTTCACCAACGACAAATTTAACGACAATTAGAATTTTATTACAATTTGACGCTCAATACAATTTAAAAATACATCAAATGGATGTAAAAAATGCTTATTTAAATGCTCCGATTGACTGTGAAATCTATATTTACCCTCCAGAGGAATTTAAAATGAAAAATACAAATTTCGTGTGGAAACTGAATAAATCGTTGTACGGACTAAAACAAAGTGCTCACAATTTAACACTCTATGATTATTTATTAGAACAAAAATTCAAACAATGTCTCGTAGACGCGTGCATGTATACCAAAAATATAGGTAATAAATTGTTGATTTTGTTTTTTTTGGGGGTTGACGATATATTACTCACCTCAAATTGTGACAACACTTTAAAAGATGTTAAAAATAAATTAAATAAAAAATTTAAAATGGCCGATCTTGGACAATTGTCATGGGTCCTCGGTATAAAATTTACCTGTGAAAATGAAACTATAACAATGAACCACTCACGGTACATTGAAAAAATTCTGGTTAAGTTCGGAATGCAAGATTGCAAACTGCATACAACTCCCGTTTAGATAGATATATGTAAATAAAAATATAGAGACTGAAACAAAATTAATAGACGATCGATTATACAGAGAAATTATTGGAAGTCTAATCTATTTGATGACCACCACTAGGCCTAATATATGTTACACTGTAACAAAGATATCTCAAAACTTATCAAAACCGACAATTAAGGACCTTAATCGTGCAAAACAAATCCTTCGTTATCTAAAAGGAACAGTCTTTAATATTTAAAAAGTCAACATATCCTCTAAATTAAGAAGGATTTTCAGATTCAGATTGGGGTAACTCTGTAGATAGAGAAAGTATAATGGGATACTGTTTTAGACTATCAAAGCTTAAAAACAACAAATTGTTGCCCTTTCTACTTGTGAAGCAGAATTTGTAGCCCTAACCCATTTTGCACAGGAGGCAATTTTTCTGAAAACCCTTCTAAAATCTATTTTAAAACCAGATCTAAGTAAAAAAAAGTATAGTAATATATATTATGTGACAACCAGAGTAAGAGTAGTATCTTATTAGCAAATAAGTCTATGATTCATCAAAGGTCGAAGCATATTGATATCAGATATTATTTTATAAGGGATGAAATAAGTAAAAAATCTATTATCATTAGTTATGTAACATCTGAGAATAATATAGCCGACATTTTCACTAAACCTATAAATAAGATAAAATCAAAACATTTTATGGGCGAACATTTTGGAATCTAATCATGAATAAATCTATTTTCAGAAACCCAAAAAGAGAAGCATGAGAAGTCGAAATCATTGGTGTCATACCCCCATTAGTTTCAAAGACATTTTAACACTTTCAAAGAATGCCTTCTTCTCATCAGAGGAAAGATAATAAATAGCATAATATAATTATGAAATGGTATTTCAAGCATAAAATGAAACTGACAAATATGAATACTAGCATATTGGCATAAATATGTCTTTGTCATTAACCCACCTACGACAAGGATGTTTTTTTTTTAATTTGGAACCGAGATTTCTGCTTTTGATTTTCTTATTTAAGAATAACTTTTATTTTAAAAGGAATATATCTTTATTAGCATATATATATCCTTTCTATTTATTAACTGTTCTCCAATTTTTTTTTGATTTTCATTACTTTGGATTTCAATTTACCATATCGGTTTTCCTGTCTCGGATTTGCATTTGGATATTATCAAATATGAATTTCAACCTACGAATCCCCATTGATTTCCTCTACCTATTTAATATTCCAGAACTTTTTGTTACTATAGTTACTCTCATTTGCTATGCAATTTCCAATCCTTTTTCTTTTATGCAAATATGTTAGTATTCATATTTTGCAGTTTCATTTCATGCTTGAAATATCATGTCATCATTATATTGTACTATTATCTTTCCTCTGATGAGAAGGGTTATTCTTTGAAACACTGCGGATTAAGAATTTCTTAATTTTTCATTTAGTATTCTTTGTCGGATAATAAAATTTCAGTTGTTTTCTTTATATGCAGATTTTTTATATTTTATTTTCTTCTATTTAAGCTCTTCTCCATTTTTGGACAATTGAACTTTTTTATCTGGTTTGGATTGTTTATATAAATATTAAAAATATTTATATCTTATTTTAAGTTTATTCTCGTACTAAACTTACCATAATTCTTATATATCTCTACAATTATATAGATGCAACTTTGTGTGTGAGAGTTCGTTCCTTATAGACTCCAAAACGGCTGAAACGATTTTCTTTAAAATTTACAGAACTTTAGTGTATAAGTCCGGGAGTGATCTTAGTTTACTTTTGTCTCAAATTACCCCGATAATTACCGATAATCAAAAATCAAAACCGTTATGTTAATTTATCTATCATTAGTAAAGCCATTTTTTTCATCTTGTCGCTTAGCAGCAATCATAGAACAACGGGCCGTGAAAATTCTACTGTGGGTAAGTTGATGGTGTTTTCGTTTTTTTTTTTTTTTGCATGATCTGGTCTGTAGGTAAAAACTCCGCATATAAATTTCCTTCTTTTTTTTTTTTTCATTAACTGCAAAGAATTTTATAAGACTTAAAAATTTACGTGATTTTTTTTTTTTAAATTTTTGCATGGCGTGATCTGTAGGTTCAAACCTAGCACATAAATTTCTTAATTTCTTTTTCATTAACTGGAAAGAAGTTTATAAAATAATTTTATAAAATAAACAGTGGGTTCTCTAGTGCAATGTAGAATAACACATACTTTCGACTAAGTTACTGCATGGAGGCATGTGAAGCTTCCTCCCGGGCGATTTCATGGATTTCGATGACAATAAAGTGTGAAATATTAATTGATCATCATTTAATCCAAGGCACTGTCATGTCTCCCTGCTAGTATATACATACATATATATATATATATATAAACCTGGTCATATGTGTCAAGGCGCCATTTTGTCTAATGCTGGCTTTGCTAGACACCAGAGAACTCAGAACAAGTATAACAATGTCCTCTCCCTAAGCATCCTGAAGGATACTTATGTTAATTTTGTGATAAATTAAATCTGTCGAAAAACAAAAAAAAAGACATTTGATGATGTACAGAAATGGAGTCATTTTCATTTCCATCGAATATTCTTTTGCAAAGCGGCCTGAAGTGTAATCTGGACACTTATGGCATATCCAATCAACTTTGAAGAGACAGCTTTCCTCTATCAATTCCTGGCAGTCTCCATGTATTATATATATATATATATATAATATGAAGCTGTGTGTGTGTGTGTGTGTGTGTGTGTGTGTGTGTGTGTGTGTGTGTGTGTGTGTGTGTGTGTGTGGTCACGAATAGGCTCCTATATGGTTGACCATTTAAAAAAAACTGATTACATATAATGATAGAAGATGTATTGAGACACAGGAATGAGTACGTTTGATCTGGCAGAACGGTGGTTCATTAAAATTGTGGGGTCTGCGTTCTCACCTGGTCCACAAAGTATGGAAATAAAAAATTTAAAAATTAAAAAAAAAAACGTTTACAAGTGTTTTTGATATAGATGTACATAATAATACTTTGATAAGTATGTTTTAACTTAAATAGGGATGGTATAATAAAATTGTGGGGTCTGCGTTCGTGCCTGGCCTCCATAGAATGGAAATAGGCACAAACTTTAATAAAGACTTTTCATATCTATCTGCATAAGTATACTTTGATAATTATCTTTCAGTTTGAAGAAATATGTACAGTATTATTCGATTGCTATGAATTTTCGGAACACATCTGCTAGACGTAAGAGGTCCAAATGTGGTTTATATTTATTTTATGTGAGAATAGGTAGTAGACTTCAAATTTCAGTTTCTTTTTAGTATTTTAAACGGTTTTAGTGGCCATATACCAGATTTGCTTTGATATGATCCATAGTCCTTAACAAGTCCTTAAACAGTAATGAAGTAAAATTTCCGGAATTCAATTTTTTTTTTTTAATCGTAGACAATTTCTAGAACCAAAATCATGTAATGGATTCTAATCAAAATTGGAATAAGGATTCTAGACATAAAGTTTAGTATCATTATAGATTGATTTTAATCTTTGTATGATACAAGCAGAAAACTGTTCTATTTGGAGAATGAATTTTACCCGTAGTTTGGAGGACTATTCTTCTAGCAGTGTGTGTGTGTATATATATATATATATATATATATATATATATATATATATATATAGTCATCCATGTACAGTACTGTTTCGTTGTATCACAACTCATCAGTGTGGCTAACCTTTCCCTAGCTGAGGATTGAACTTACAACGATTGCGTTACACACACACAAGTAGACTTTTAGGTAACCAAAGGAAAAAGGTATTGTTGGAGACCCACTAATTACCTCCCTTGTCTCAAAAAATAAGATTCAAATTTTGTAGGCTTCAATTTTAAAGCTTCAAAAAGTTGGTGGTAAATAGTAAAAAAAAAAAAAAATGTTGCATATAAATTTAATGCAAAACTATCACCATTTTCCTAACAGTATATTAAAGTACATATATGTTTTGTTAATCATGACCATTTTCGTAATTTCTTGGGGATTAACTTTGGGTAAGTGTTTTCTTGGGTTTTTTTTTGTTTTTTGTTTTTTTTTTTCAATAAAGTAACTATTTTCGTTTCAGATTACTTACATGTAATTGTCTAAAAATGTAGGATTCCATTTGTTGTTATTTTAATTTATCTATCATTGGTAAAGCCATTTTTTTTTCATGTTGTCGCTTAGCAACAATCATAGAACAACGGGCCGTGAAAATTCTACTGTGGGTAAGTTGATGGTGTTTTTTTTTTTTTGCATGATTTGGTCTGTAGGTAAAAATTCCGCACATAAATTTCCTTTTTTTTTTTTTTCATTAACTGCAAAGAATTTTATAAGACTTGAAAATTTACGTGATATTTTTTTTTTTTTTTTTGCATGGCGTGATCTGTAGGTTCAAACCCAGCACATAAATTTCTTAATTTCTTTTTCATTAACTGGAAAGAAGTTTATAAAATAATTTTATAAAATAAACAGTGGGTTCTCTAGTGCAATGTAGAATAACACATACTTTCGACTAAGTTACTGCATGGAGGCATGTGAAGCTTCCTCCCGGGCGATTTCATGGATTTCGATGACAATAAAGTGTGAAATATTAATTGATCATCATTTAATCCAAGGCACTGTCATGTCTCCCTGCTAGTATATATATATATATATATATATATATAAACCTGGTCATATGTGTCAAGGCGCCATTTTGTCTAATGCTGGCTTTGTTAGTCACCAGAGAACTCAGAACAAGTATAACAATGTCCTCTCCCTAAGCATCCTGAAGGATACTTATGTTAATTTTGTGATAAATTAAATCTGTCGAAAAACAAAAAAAGACATTTGATGATGTACAGAAATGGAGTCATTTTCATTTCCATCGAATATTCTTTTGCAAAGCGGCCTGAAGTGTAATCTGGACACTTATGGCATATCCAATCAACTTTGAAGAGACAGCTTTCCTCTATCAATTGCTGGCAGTCTCCATGTATATATATATAATATAAAGCTGTGTGTGTGTGGTCACGAATAGGCTCCTATATGGTTGACTATTTTAAAAAACTGATTACATATAATGATAGAAGATGTATTGAGACACAGGAATGGGTAGTTTGATCTGGCAGAACGGTGGTTCATTAAAATTGTGGGGTCTGCATTCGCGCCTGGTCCACAAAGTATGGAAATAAAAAATTAAAAAATTAAAAAAAAAAACGTTTACAAGTGTTTTTGATATAGATGTACATAATAATACTTTGATAAGTATGTTTTAACTTAAATAGGGATGGTATAATAAAATTGTGGGGTCTGCGTTCGCACCTGGCCTCCATAGAATGGAAATAGGCACAAACTTTAAAAAGACATTTAATATCTATCTGCGTAAGTATACTTTGATAATTATCTTTCAGTTTGAAGAAATATGTACAGTATTAATCGATTGCTATGAATTTTCGGAACACATCTGCTAGACGTAAAAGGTCCAAATGTGGTTTATATTTATTTTATGTGAGAATAGGTAGTAGACTTCAAATTTCAGTTTCTTTTTAGTATTTTAAACGGTTTTAGTGGCCATATACCAGATTTGCTTTGATATGATCCATAGTCCTTAACAAGTCCTTAAACAGTAATGAAGTAAAATTTCCGGAATTCAATTTTTTTTTTTTAATCGTAGACAATATTTCTAGAACCAAAATCATGTAATGGATTCTAATCAAAATTGGAATAAGGATTCTAGACATAAAGTTTAGTATCATTATAGATTGATTTTAATCTTTGTATGATACAAGCAGAAAACTGTTCTATTTGGAGAATGAATTTTACCCGTAGTTTGGAGGACTATTCTTCTAGCAGTGTGTGTGTATATATATATATATATATATATATATATATATATAGTCATCCATGTACAGTACTGTTTCGTTGTATCACAACTCATCAGTGTGGCTAACCTTTCCCTAGCTGAGGATTGAACTTACAACGATTGCGTTACACACACACAAGTAGACTTTTAGGTAACCGAAGGAAAAAGGTATTGTTGGAGACCCACTAATTACCTCCCTTGTCTCAAAAAATAAGATTCAAATTTTGTAGGCTTCAATTTTAAAGCTTCAAAAAGTTGGTGGTAAATAGTAAAAAAAAAAAAAAAAATGTTGCATATAAATTTAATGCAAAACTATCACCATTTTCCTAACACTATATTAAAGTACATATATGTTTTGTTAATCATGACCATTTTCGTAATTTCTTGGGGATTAACTTTGGGTAAGTGTTTTCTTGGGTTTTTTTTTGTTTTTTTGTTTTTTTTTTTCAATAAAGTAACTATTTTCGTTTCAGATTACTTACATGTAATTGTCTAAAAATGTAGGATTCCATTTGTTGTTTGGGAGAAAGTAAAACAGATCCCTGCATAGAGTGCAGGGATCTGTTTTACTGAAAGAAAATAAAAATAATAAATAGAAGTAACATAAAGGGAATGTGTGTCGTCATAGCTAAAACAATTTTTTGGTTTGAGTGAGACTAGAAAGGGGCATAACTACATTTTTTGTTCTTTTTAACATGATTACATGAACACAGCCTGAAATAGTCAGCAGAAAAAAAATAGATTTTACAATAGGGGGTTACTTTTACTTATAAATTGAACATAAACTGATCATTTACTTCCAGACTAAGCAGGACAAGTAAACACTTTTTTTTTTACATTACTGCTTTCTTAATTTTTTAAAGATAACTTTGGGGAGAGTGTGATTTTTTTATTGGGAATGGGAACAAAGACGTTAACACCTCACATTTATTTTGCTCCCGATAATCCCTAAACTGTTGTATTATACCTTGAAGGACACCATCCATTCCAGTATTCCACCTCGATCTTCGATTTTGATATTCCATTTAGCCCTCACTCCCAAAGACTGACCTTTTTGTTGCCAACCTAACACCTAACACTTAGTAGAGGTTTGGATATCCCTTTTTAATGGGAAGGTCACCATTTATAAAGGCCTGGAGGCCACTCTAGGATAAGGGTTAAATGTTAGGTACACGGTGAGACAACAAGGTCATAATGGAACTTAGGTAGGGCCAGATTATCTAAGACTGCTCAACTAGAATTTATTCACATTGGATTTGAAGTCTACAAACCTAATTTTTATTTTTTTTAATAGACGTAAATGTTTTTCCGCTTCCCCACAATGAAATTTTTTAGTAAATGAAATCCTTTTAGAACCAATTAGAAATCGTTTGTCCAAGCAAAATCAAACCACAGAGTGAATGTGGTATTTTTGGTGGGAATGAGGGTAAGCATAACAGTTTTGGACAAAATTAGATGACCATCGACACCCCTTCTCCCAAACTATTTGACTCCATGCCTAACACAATGGATAAAGTTTATGAATACTTTTTGTTTCAAAAAATAAAATTTGCTGTAAATATTGACTAATAATGAGACAATACCGTCGCCCGGCATTAAATTTAACGTTAAAAAAAATGAAGTAACAAAAGAAAAACAGAAAGAAATTGAGACATGTGCATGCGAATATTATGGGTTTTTTTCTAATCAGTTTCCTTCTTGTAATAAAAAAAAAAATACTCGAATTGAGATCGAAACCAAAACCTAAAGAAAGTAAATCAAGTACGATAACCATTAGGCCAGCTTAACATGTCGTTAAAAAGTGTTTTCAAAGCAACTTATTCCTAACATAAAGAAGCTGTCATGTGAACGATTTATGCATGTGCAGTCGTGAAGCAGTTGACAAAGAGATACAAATACTTTGACCTCTCCCCTAAGTACCAATTTTTCAGGTTTGATCCCTTAGCAGCCCTTTTTCCGGATTAAAATGAATTAAAATTTTTCCACGTGTCTGAATACCCTATACATCAAATTTTATGTCTGCAGAAAAAAAAATTCGTTGAGTATATAGGTTGAGAGTTGTCATTAGGCACACACACACATACATTCTCATTTTTATAAATATACTAGCAGGCCGCCTGGCCTTGGTAGGTTGTAAAATACGCATAAATATCATATTTTAATAAATGCAGATTTCATATTTATTATAAACAGAAATATTGTAGTTATTAAACGTAACGTTGAATTCCTTTAAAAAAAGTAAAAAAAAAAAAAACGAAAAGAAATTGAGACATCTGAATGCGAGTATTATGTTTTTTTTTAACAGTTCACATTTTCTAAGTAAAAAAACAAAAAAATAATACTCGAGCTGAGATCGAAACCAAAATCAAAAGACAGCGAGTCAATTACGATAACCATTACACCAGTTTGACATGACTTTTGAATAGTGTTTTCAAACCAACTCATACTTAACATAAGGAGGCTATCATATTTTACGACCGTGCATGCATAGTCATAAAAGAGTTGAAAACAGATAAAAATCTGGAGACCTCCTACATACCAATTTTTCAATTTTGACCCCTTAACATCATTTTTTTCTGGATTAAAACGGATTAAAAAATTTTCCACATGTCTGAATACTCTATATACCAAATTTCAATTCTGTAGATCAAAAATTTGTCGAGTATATAGGTTGAGAGGTGTCTTCACACACACACACACACACACACACACACACACACAAATACTCTCATTTTTATACATAGATATATAAATTTGACAAGCTACATTTTCGATGGCCTGGATCAGCCGAGATAAAAAAAAAAAAAGATTTAAAAAAATAATGATAAAATTACAAAGCAAACATTCTTGTAGTCTTTTAGAAAAATTTTGATGCATATTCATGGGTGCGATACTTCTTTGAATATCGAGTATTGCACATATCCTACTGCGTTTATTGGACTCATAACAGGTTCTGAAATTCTCCCTGCTTTATCATGCTTGTATGCTCAAACGACACACCTTATCAGAAAAAAAAGGAAACTCAATACAAAAATGCCCAAGAGTAAATCCTTTTATAGCATGTCGCAAGTCTTACACTCCTTTAAATTGGTATTTCAAACGAAGAATCCTTTGACCAATGCATTTTTCTGTTGAGCAGTTGCATGACTTCATGATATATTTTCAATAGAAAAAAAAAGAACGTGTATAATTCTGGGTGGAATATATCTGTGCAATTCGTAACTTTGGCTTGAATGTCAAAATCTTCAGATTCCTCATAAATACAATAAAACAAATCTTTAAAAAGAAAAAAAAAATTCGGAAAAAATCTAAGGGAGTTATTTTATCACTGATATTATTTATCACACATGAATTGCTGTTACATATTACTAAGGGTAATATTTGCAGCGGTGTAAATGAGATTACTTTGGTATTTCCAAAGTTATAATCCAGGCTTAGTTAATGACACAAGGCACAACAGTTTGGTTTGGTTCGGTTGTTTAGTATTACAACATATCAACCCTTTTAGAGCAATACAGTAATTTTGAAAAAAAAAAAGTTTATATGTAGTAAGTTCTTTATATCTTCAAATATTTATACATGGAGTTTGCTTTGATTTGGTTTGTTCTTTTACTGCATATCAACTCTTTTTAGGTGATTTAATGCTGAATACGGCCATGTTAGTAAAAGTTTTTTATATCTTCAAATATTTATTCACAGAGTTTGATTTGGTTGCTTTGCTTTACGGTATATCAACCCTTTTCTGGTTATTTAATGCCGAATCTGGTCATTTGGATAAAAAAAAAATTATTCTTCAAATATTTATTCATGGTGGTTGGTTTAGTTATTTTGTAGAGAAAAATTTATTTATTTATTTTTTTTTTTTTTGGCTTTTCAGAACATGTTTGAGTTTTGCAAAGGAAATGAAAAACAATAACATTAATGTTTGGCGCATTTTAGGCCAGGAAGCCAGTATCTTCAGACAGCCTGATCTGGTAGCCCAACCATGTGACACATCGGATACAGTTAAGTAATAATCTATTCGAAGCGACAGTCATCTGGGGTTTGATGATTCAATTCTCACTACAGGTTAGTTTTAATTATAAAAACAAAATAAAAATTGCTTAGGACTCCTGGTCATAGCTGACAGAACAAGAACAATTTATCCCCATTGATTAAATAAAAATTTTATTTGAAATTCCATACAGATGCATGAGTTTAACAAGACGCATCTGTCAAAGGTTACATCCGTTCAAACTTTGTGAGAATGACATTTAAGATGAGAACGGTCGGCGAATAATCTAAAATCTTTAAAAAAAATAAAAAAAATAAAAAAAGTTGCATGTCTGATAACTTCAGTCACGTGACTAGGAAGCAAAGATTTAAAGCGATATAATCAGGTGCCGTAGGAATGTAAAATTTGTGCTAGACAGAATCTTTAGCACACTTGCTTTCTGTCTGACAATCGTCAGAAGCAACCCACAGTTAACGAAAATGGAAAATACTTGTTGATAAAGTATATATTTTAAGATGAATAGCCGCCATCTCCTGCATGTTTGAATATGTTCCACTTACCTGCCCAAGAGAGGAAACACAAAAATATTTTCAACTCTGACTCCAAGAAACAGCACACACACACACACACACACACACACACACACACACACACACACACACACACACACTCATTCTGATGGTATCCAACATTACTGGAAGGACAACGACGTAGTTAGTGGCTATATTACTCTATTTATTACTTGCAGTATCTTCTAACCGGTGTTGCCCGGTGGAAGCGTGCCCCCTCTCGAAAAAAAAGGTACGATTGTTGTTGTTGTTGTTGTTGTTGCTACTGCTGCCCAACCTCCAACCTCCTCATGTTATTAACGGCTTTCGGAATAAACTCCCCAATTCCTCCTGTTACAAACGGCTTTTGAAATATGCTCATGGTAAGAACGGCTATCGGAATGTCAAGAACGGGTGGAGAGAGGTGATGTAGTAAGGGTATTGAGCAATCACCACCCTTAACAAAAACAGGAAAAGGGGGGGAAAAAGAAAAAAAAATAAAGGTAGTAGGCTTCTCGGGCGAAGAGAGGTGAAAAAAAAAAGCAAAAAAACAAAAAAAAATATCTATTCAGCCTTCGAAGCTGTGGTAATCTTGATTGGTTACTTACCGGCTTTCACGACTAAAAATAGTCTGTCTCAAAGTTTTATTAAGAAATAGAAACTTATTTCAGAATGAAAATATGGAATCCTATCCTCAGAAAATTAAACAAAACTTTTTTCGTGTATTTATCATTCATTATTATTTTTTATTTATTACTGCAATACTTGATTTCAGTAATTTCACATATCACCGTAACAAAAAGTAAATAAAACCAAAATAGAAAATAAAAATAAACCAAAAAAAAAGACCCCCCCCCAAAAAAAAAATGAAATGAAAAACCTTCATTTGAGCCTTTTATTCCCATTTTTATATGCATGCACACACACACACACACACACACACACACACACACACACACACACACACACACACATATATATATGTAATAGAGATTTAGAAGGCTATCGCAATGCGAAGAATGAGATATAGTCGGTGTTGATGAGAGAAGATGAAAACAAGTGGCGATTTACAAATCAATAAGTACACACATATGTGTCTATATATGTGTATATAATTATTCAACATATATGTATGTACTTATTGATTTGTAAATTGCCACTTGTTTTCGTCTTCTCTCATCAACACCGACTATATCTCATTCCTCGCATTGTCATAGCCTTCTAAATCTCTACTATATACATATCCCACAATGCTTCAAGCAAACTACATATCAATTATATATATATATATATATATATATATATATATATATATATATATATATAAAAGTTATGGTTTTAGCGAAGGAACATATATATATATATATATATATATATATATATATATATATATATATATATATATATTCCTTCGCTAAAACCATAACTTTTATACCCAATTCATACTAAATGTTGGTGTGGTTCTTAGTCAGGCACAAAAACACTGTTGTCATCCAGGGATCACCCCCACATATTAAGTTTGAACTCAATATTAAATGTTTGGATTTGTCAACTAATGATCACAATCACGTGATGACAAATGAATTATGATGAAATGTATAACAATAGTCATAAGCTTAGATTAGGAAACTATATTCACACCGTAGGGATTTTTTATATTACCTTGTATTCAATGGTTTTAATTAGAAAGTGATTATAAGTTTAAAAATGTATTCAAATTCGGATTGTAATCAGAAAGTGACTGCTAATTAAGAAATGTTGTCGAAAAAGTTTTTCAGTTTAGATTGTTTGCATCAAGAAATAAATTTTTTTGAACCATAATTCAATTCCAAAAACAAGAAATATTTTAACATGTATTTTGTGTTTTCTTTTATGGAAATCGACCAAGACAAGGCGTAAAGCCGCTTTATGTAAGGAGCTAACAAGAATAAAATGTGATCATTTCAAAGATAGGAGTTGCCTATTGACTTCAGTCTTCAAAAGATCAACGATGTAAATAGGAGAAAAACAGTCAGCAAGAAGGGAGTTTCACAAAACTGCAGTTCTTGGAAAAAGCTATTGGAATAAGAGGCTATGTTACAATAAGGTATCAGAACAGTGAATTGATGGAGACCACTAGGCCAAAGAGTCAAATGAGCTGAAGCAAAAGAAGCAGAGAATAAATCAGACCACTCTGAAGAACACATGCCATAATAGTATTTATAAAAGAAAAACTGAAACTAGATACATTAATATATAAAGAGCAAAAGCTTTAGGAAAAGAAACGTTGACTAACTCAGCTTTATTATAATTATAGATAAATTTTATACATATATTCTGATGAAAATTAAAATCCAAATATATATGCTACTAAACCACATGTCATAAATTCTTATTCCAATTTTGGTTAAAATTAATTGAACAATATATGTACATATATATATTTTGTTTTTTTTTTTTTTTTACAAGCGAATCATGACTTATCAAGGCCCAGAGGCCACTTGAGGATAAGAGTTAAAGAGTGTACAGTGGTCAAAAGGACAATATCATAGTAATCGTTAGAAGTGTAAATTTGGTAAATTGGATTATTTAAGGGGAACGGCTCATTAAGAACTTGTTTACATTGGACTTGAAGACGGCCATATTGTAGTCAGCTGGAAAGCAGGTAAACGGAAGAGAATTCCACAGGTGTGCAGAAGCTTTGTTCATTGAATCTACGTTTAGGTTTAGACACAGATAAAGAGCGTGAGAAATTATTGATATTGTTTTCAGTTGACATGCGTTTCTAGTGAATGTTTGGCGAGGGGGGACCGTAGATTGAAGCTGTACTGAGCACTTGCCATGAAAATAATGATAAAACAGAAACAGGCTTGCAACATCTCTTCTGTGAGAAAGAGATTGGAAAGAAGAGAAAAGGGCATCTCCAACTAGACTACAAAGTCTAACCTGAACTCTATCAAAGCAGGATAAGATCTTTCTAGCAGCCCCTGTCCAGATGTGATAGCAATACTTCATCCTTGGACGAATTTAGCTCTTATATAGGTAGAATTGCATCAGCAGGTAGATATCTACTGGATCGATAGAAGGATCCCATTTTTCCATCGACCTTGGCAACGGATTTGATGTAGCTATTCCATTTTAGATCAGGAGTAAAGGTCAAACCCAGAACCTTGTAAAAACATGGAGCCTCCTCAAAACGAGAGCCATTCATTTCAATTGATGCCAGGTGGGGATCAGAACGTTAGTGATGTAACGATAGAAGCTTGGTTTTAGATGCATTAAAAGTAACTAGCCACTTTTTCCCCGATTTTACCATATGCTCAAAATCGGAGGAGAGAGAATCAGAGAGAACTTGGTCGTTAACAGCCTTTGATGTGCTGCTGTAGATGGTAGTATCGTCAGCAAAAATGTCAATGAATGATCTAAGGATGCAATTTCGAAGATCATTAATGTAAATCAGGAAGAGAGTTGGATCCAGGATTAGCCCGAGCATTAATACTATGAGCTTCTGATTTCTGCCCATCAACCACTACTCTTATAAACCTATTAGAGAGAAATGATTTAATAATTGAAAAGATATTTTCAGCTATACCATAGCTGTAGGTCTTGTGAAGTAGACCTTTATGCCAAACCCTATCAAAGCCCTTTCATATGTCAAGAGCAATTGCCCTAAAAAGGAAGTCCTTGTCGAGAGCTTCGTTAATCCTATGAAAAATAACTGTAAGCACATCTGCTGTACATCTAGCAGAACGGAAACCATATTGCATGTCACTAAGAAGGTTATTTTTGCTGATGTGGTTGACGACTTCTCTATTTAACACAGATTCAATTAACTTACTCATGATGCACAGGAGACTTATTGGTCTGTACTGAGAGGGGGGGGGTGATCGACCACCTGAATTCTTAAATACAGGGTATACTGATTAGATTTTCCAGAGTGTTGGGAAGCAATTTTCCTTAAGACAACGGTTAAACAGCTTTATAAGTATGGGAGCTATTTCTGGTTGAAGCTTTTTGAGCACTATAATTGGAATATATAATATATATTTTTTGAGCACTATAATTGGAATATATATATATATATATATATATATATATATATATATATATATATATATATATATATACTTACTAACTAGCTCTACCTACGTATTGAGCACTTTTGAAGTAAATACTTAAAGTTTACGCATAAATTTATACTTTCGTATATTAATTTTATGTGAGTAAATGAAGTAATTATATAATATATATATATATATATATATATATATATATATATATATATATATATTTGAGCACTCTAATTGGAATATATATATATAATAGAAAGTCTATTCATGGAAGTTAACACTGTCGTTGTTGGTACGCTACACGGGATAGTTCATTGTATAACGAACAAAAAATGGAGAGTTAGTACTTTCTCTAGAGACAATTTATAATGCTTTCTAATGTTTTTTATTCCATTCGAATGGATCAGACGAGATTGAAAATTGAATTATTACGATGACTGAACTTCTGCGTCCGAGACATAAAAATTTCATCTCTCTGTTGCAGATATTGACTGTGTGAGACTAAGAAAGTAATCCTATCATTAACGCGCGTCAGAAGCAGAGATGCATCATTGAATTCTTCTATGCAGAAAAAATTGAACTAATCAACATTCACCAGCATCTGTTGAACGTTTATGAAACCAATGCAGTTGATCTCAGCACTCATAGGAGATGGGTTCTCCAGTTTCAGAGTGACGACAGAGATGTGAGTAACGAAGTGCGCTCTGGACTTTTACGAATGAGGCATCAAAAGAAGCTGACACAAGTGTATCGAGAATGATGAGGACTATGTAGAAAAAGAAATTTCGGAGAATGAAAGGTGGTTTATTTTTAATGGTGCCACTCACGTTTTCGTAGCTATTCAATGTTTTCGTTTTTGAGATAAAAAATAGGAGGCCTTACTTTTGGAACATCCCTCGTCTAAACAATAGCACTGGTGACACTTGTGGTAGTCATGTGACCTTTGTTGTGATGCAATAAACAAACTGGTAATTGCTTTAAAGAACCACAATTACTTGTGATGATTTAGTAACAGATAAAGTTTCTACGCTGAATCTTTAACCTCTTAATGGATTATGCCGATTCTTCTTGCCAAAATGTTTCTTATGGATGGCAATTATGGAGAGAATTCTTACCTAAAACATTTTTCAGGACAAAAATAAGAGGTCGAATGCAATTCCTCATATTCCTACATTAATGACAAGTGCAAGTAAAAATCTTTGTGCTTGCCATCGATTTGAATGAGGTTTTCCTCAATGTCTTTTCTTATACAGTCAACCAAGGTATGCCATCTGAAAGAGTACATGTGCAATAAGGATTTGATAGTGAAACAAGAGTTACACAATATCTAACTGCACTTCTAAGCTCACACTGTTTCAAGTCTAATGTGAACAAGTTCTTAATGAGCTGTTCCTTTAAGTAATCCAATTTACTAAATTTCCACTACTAACGATTACTATTGTGATACTATAAAGTGGACCTGAGGTGGACTTGAGTCACTAAGTGCTGAGGGGGGGGGGGCAATAGACAAAGGAATAAAATAGGAAGTAGCAAACAATGAATCTGTTGGTATTTTTAGATCAAGCTTTTTAGAGTTGACAATGACAATAGAAACCTACGGATAAAACAGGGAAGGGCAGCCAGGGTGGGGTAGCGACCTCAGATACCAACGTAGAGGAGACAGTTAGTTGACAAATACATGCCCTTCACGGCGGATGGGAGTTGGACAGTTTGTAGAGTTGACTGTGAAACAGATATAGAGATGAACGTAACATCGATAGAACAGGGAGAAGACACACACGCACTCACAAGTCCAACCGTCAATTATATGTGAACATTGGCGTTTGTGTTTTTTCTTTCTTTGTTCCATGACTTATTATATTTCTACTTGGTGAAACCACGTGTGTTCCTGTCGAAAGTTGCCAGTGAGAAAAGGATGATCCGGCCATAAGAGAAATAGTCGAATGAAAAAATCCATGATACGCGATCTTGGGAGTCGGCGATCTGTCAGGGCCGTGAACGTCCAGTCACACTATGATATTGTCCCATTGACTACCGTACACTCATTAACTCTTATCCTCGAGTGATCTCTGAGCCTTGATAAGGGATGACGTATGTATTCGTTGTTCATGTTAGAGTGTTCATGTTAGTGTGCAGATATAGACAGGTCTTATATATAAAGTGACAGGGTAATGTTAATACAGAAGAGCCGACGGCATGTAATACACAATGAGAGGAGATTTGATATATAGATAGATAGACCGAGAGATTGATAGTGATATTGGCATTTATACTGTTGACAGTTCTATGAATGGGAGTGTTTCTATAACATTGACACATATATTTCTTTACCTATTTTTGAGATGATTTTCATAAAGTTCTTATAATATAAATTCATAATACCTTTCTGTTGAATAACATAACACGAAGACGCAGATAAAATAATTATGAAGTTGCTCGTTTATTCTATTCTGACCGGTCAATGGCTTTGCATCAAGGAATTCAAGTCTTTACATGATTTCTTTCTTCTCCCCTTCGCTTCCAAGGTTCAATGTCAGCTCTCTCTCTGACTCCTCTCTTCTCCCCTGACTAACTGACTTCTGACTTACCCTTTGCCAAGCTCCAACTATATTGAAAACTCATGACATCATTGCATGACCAACACGTGCATATCAGACACGTGGCCTGACATGCCTCCGTGTTTAAGCATGCCTTGTTACTCACATGTTTCAACCCGATTTCTCTAACCTAATTTTTGATAAGCTCATTTTACAAACATTTTCCATTGTCCGTTTTTAAATTCCTTATTTTAATTTTATTTCTTTAACAGAAACAAAATTCATCATTATATTCCTTTTTCAGATTTATGTACATCTATTCTTTCCTCATGCATGTTATAGGGCATTGTATCGTCAGTAAATATACCCATCTTGGACACAATATTAGTAGGGAGGTTGTTAATGAATATCAGGAATAATAGTGGCCCAAGAATCAACCCCTGAGGCACTCCCGCATTAATGTTATGCCGCTTGGATGTACATCCATCAATGACTACCTGGATGGTCCTGTTGTCTAAGAAGGATCTTATTACATTTATATGTGTTTAGAGATGACTTTTAAAATATCTGCAGTAGAACGACATTGCCTGAATCCATACAGTTTATCAGAGAGAAGATTTGCTTTTGTGAGGTGGTGAATTAGTGCTTGATTAATTAAGGTCTCAAAAATTTTAGCAAAGACGGAGAGGAGACTGATAAAGCAATAATCGAGAGCTTTAATGGCTGCTGTTAATATTTTTGCTAGCTAGCTATCCTTCGGCTCCTGCTAGTTTTCTCACATGCGCCCATATGTGCTCTGTTACAAGGGTTTCTAAAAGACATAATATGGACACTGCCTCCTATTTGAAAGTTCAAATATTTCTGATTTACATGATATTTATTCCAATGATTAAACACCAACAAATTTTCTCCAAATTCAATTTTTTCCGGGAATATTTTTAAGGGTTGTTAAGAGGATCATAATATGAGCACAGTCTCCTATTGGAAACTTAACATATTTGAAATTTACATAAAATTTGATTTATAGTCATTAGATACCAATTAAGCAATATTTCCTTGATTTTAATTTATTCTTAAGGCCCTTTACAGATTTTAAAGATTTTTCTCGAATTAAAATCATTTAATGAATTTTGATCAAAACTGGAATAAGGATTCTAAACATAAGCTTTAATAGAAATATATATATATATATATATATATATATATATATATATATACAATTATACAAATCAACTTTGTGTGTATGTGTGTGTGTGTGAGAGAGAGAGTGAGTTCCTTATAGACTCAGATTTTCTTTAAAATTTACAGAACTTTAGTGTATAAGTCTGGGAGTGATCTTAATTAAGTTTTGTCGCAGAATATCTCCGATAATTACCGGTACTCGATAATTGAAGCCGTTATTTTAATTTATCGATAAAGCCATTTCTCCATGTTGTCGCTTAGCAAAAACGGGCTGTGAAAAATTCTACTCTGGGTAAGTTGCTAGCGTGTTTGTTTGTTTGTTTGTTTTGTTTTGTTTTTTTCATGACGTGGTCTGTAGGTTTTAACTCTGCACGTTTTCATTAACTGCAAATGATTATATAAGACTTGAAAATTTACATGTTTTTTAGCAAAAGTAAATTATGTTTCTGCTTTTAAACGTCCATTGAACAAGCAACTGATCCTGAAGAAATTACAAAACAGTCTACGCACATATTTAGTGAAAATGTGATTCAGAGGTTTCTTATATGTCGGTTTAACAAAACATAAGCCCCAACAACTAAGCACAACATAAGATAAGGAATTTTTCGACATAGTTCATTATGTGTAGAACTATACAGCGACAGCCACAAATTCTTACAATGTTGATCCTGTCGTTTCTTTCATTATAAGGTTAAAAAATCATCGCCCAATACCTCGTCAATGTAGTTGGTTTGGAGCTGGAAGAATAGCTAAGGGACAAATCAGAGAAATTAGATTGTTGCTGGCACGTTGCATCCACTGTGTAGGGGCTACGTTGATCAGTAAGATGTCAATGTAACCGAAATTTACTAAAATAATTTTAGGATTACAAAAAAAAAAAAAAAAAAAAAAAAGAAAGAAAATATTGGAATTACCAAACATACAGATCCAAATAAGAATAAAAACGGCATCAAAGCAACCCCCGATCAAGGCCAGGTAACACTTCTAGTATATACATACATACATATATATATATATATTTTTTTTTTATTTATTGCTTTTAATCATAAAATTGATGCACACTCCTTCTACTTGGTGAATTCATTATATTATTAACTAACTTGTATAATACATGTACCTGGACGAGTATTATATTATGAAATTATATACTCTTCCAACACCTAAAGAACAGATCAGCATTAGAACCTCCTACTCTATTTAAGTATCAGTAGTTTAGGTCAAATAAATCAGCACACAGTTTACTCTGTGTTCAAATAACTCATGAAACGCTGATCGTGCAATTAACACATTCTGTGCACAATGTGAGTAAAAGAAAGAAAAAATCAAAGTTGTGATAATGATTAAAAAAACAAGTTCTGAACTTTAACAGAAACATCAAAAAGTAAGAAGTCAATCATGTTGAAACTGATTCATATCCAGAAATCAACTTAAAAAAAAAAACAATCAGATTCTGATCCTTTCAATAAAATTTGTTTTTGTTTTGTTTATAAAAAAAAAAAAAATTAGTTTTTTTCCTGATAATAATGCAATCATTATGGTTTATATTTAGCAGTTTGATTCAGACGAAGAAAGGAGCAACGATTGCAGTCATATTTTTATTCATTTTTTTTTTAAATTCCAAAATTCAACAAACTAAAAACATGCTACTGTTTGGTTCAATCGAGGTTAAGATATATGGTTCAATGGAAGTCTGACTTTCTCTGCAATGGTGAATAAAAGTGAATAAAAAAAGAATAAAATGTAAGAGAAAAAAAAAGAAACATATTTTAAAAATAAAAATTTTCTAGTTTGATCGTTTTCGTTTGTATTCTTTTTTTACTGAGTCAATGTTTATGCATAAAAGACAACGATTTTCATAAAAATTACATTTTATCACCAGTTCAATTTTTTTCAGAAAAATATTAGCCGCAAGCAATTTGTACAAGAAAAACGGTGAAAGACATGAAATATTTTTTGGTTTTTGTGTAAAATATATTTTTTAATGTATATTTTTTCAAGTGTGGACGATGTTCTCAAAATAACATGTAAGTAGAAATAACTGGCAAGAATGGATGTATTTTAAGAATGCATCCATTTAATCTGTGAATTTGGCGATGAAAATTTTATATTCTAAATTTTAATTAGGAATGATAGGTCAACGGGTGGGTGCTGACTTCATTAGAGATATATGGTCGCATCTAAAAATGCTATCTAGAAGTTAAGGATGAGAGATGAAAAGACATGTTATTTCAAACTGATTTAATTGTTTTGTTTTTATGTTTCAATTTCTTTATATGTTCAAATATTTATTCATATTGTTTGGTTTGGTTGTTGTATCTTATGGCATATCAACAGTTTTGTGTTATTTAATGCTTAATCGAGTAATTCTAGAAAAAGGTTTTATGCCTCTAGTTCTTTATATTTTTAAATATTTATTCATGCACTTTGGTCTCATTCTTTTATGGAGTATATATATATATATATATATATATATATATATATATATATATATATATATATATATATATATATATATATACTAAGCTATAAAATATATATGGCGCTTAAGCTACACTAAATATTTCGTGTTTCATCCACTCTAGGATTCTTCAGGCTTATGGAAGCAGCAACTTTATGGCAACCTACCTGCCATATCTAATACCATTAGGGAGAGACACATACGATTTGCCGGTCACTGTCTGAGGAGCAAGTATGAATTGGTGAATGATGTATTGCTGTGGACTCCACAACACGGACGCACAAGCAAAAGATGACCTTGATCCACGTACATCCAGCAAATAGCACACAACGTCTTCCTTGTTTCTCGGTTGAAGCCTGAAGAATCCTAGAGTGGATGAAATGCGGAATATTCAGTTTAGCTTAATCGCCATATATATTTTATAACTTATTAACTAGGTCTACCTATGTATTGAGCACTATTGAAGTAAATACTTAAAGTTTACGCATAAATTTATATTTTCTTATATTAATTTTATGTGAGTAAATGATGTAGTTTTCTTTGTAGTTTTTCAATTTTTTCTAATTGTCTTTCTTGTTTCTCGGTTGAATCTGTGTCAGTAAGTTCCATAGTCGTCTTGGTCCATTTTGTTTTTTTGCAAGTACTTTCGACTGAGTTTTTCAACAGTCGTTTTCAGGCAGTTTTGATTAATTTGTTTGTTAAAAACCTGGATGCTTTTATATGCTTCAGTTTAAATTATATTTTAATTTCTTGAACAAGTGAAGTGTCTCGTGTGCAAATATATATAGTTTTTTTTTCTTATGTGTAAGGACGTGACTAAAATAAATGTACAATGTTTTTAAAAGTGTGATTTACAATATGGTATAGAATTTACATATATATACTTTGCAAGGATGAGATATAGGTAAAATATTTTAGCTTGCTTTTTTTTCCTTATAAGGGAAATGGTTTCGATAATGTTTTATTGTTAAAGTGTTTTTTATTCAATAAGTCTGAAGAAAGGCTGTTCTTGTGAAAATTTTCAAACGATATAATGTTTACATTTGTCCGAATAGTCTTGAAACAATTGTAACTAACGATGAAATACACTATCTGTTGCTATCAATCCATTCTTTGATGTCTTGGTTTTTGTTAAAACAATATATATATATATATATATATATATATATATATATATATATATATATATATATATTTCATTTTTTGTGGAGTAAATATATATATGTGCTTCCTTCAAAATAGTATTTCAAACTGAAGCATGATACTGAACGAGAGATAGAGCTTTTTTCAATTTTTTTTTAAATGGAGTTCACCATTTATCAAGGCCCAATGGCCACTCGGGGATAAGGGTTATTGTGTGTACAGTAACCAAAGGGATAGTGTAGCAATAGCATTGGAGAATTGGTAAGGTGTCATTATTTTGGGGGAGCGGTTCATCAGGAATTTGTTTGTGTTGGACTTGAAGACATCCAGGTTGAAGTCGGGAGGGAAACAGGCAAGCGGAACAGAGTTCCACAGGCGTGCAGTGTGAAGAAAGCTTCTTATACGGATGCACAAACGCATCTAAAACTGAATAAACATTCTTTTGATCTCTTGTTTAATAATTTTCACAATCACATCCGTATATTGGTGACAGGTTTCTGTTAGAACAGACGTCGATTTTCTTTCTCCACGCAATCTTCCATTTGAAAGATTAGATATTAGTTTAATTACAGCGAAAAAAAAATCATCCAATTTTTCAAAACATAATTACACTTACACATTTTTGGTGTGTTCACTTATTTCTATTGCCATAAAAAATGACAATAAATGATCTTGAGACACAATGGCTCGAAATATTCACACAACAAAGAGACGAACAGAAATTTTCTGGCAGGGTGCAACAGTTTTGAACTGAAATATTTAGAATGTTGAAAGTTATAAAGGAAAAGAAACATGTGCATAGCCTGTTATTCGAAAGATCTAATATTGGGATTTTCCCAATTATATTTGGTAACAAAAATATTGTGACGTCGGCAAGAAGAAAAAAAAACACAGATGAAAGTGTTATAAAAAATACTTGTATTTGGAAGAAAAGAGAGGAAAGAAAGGAAAATAAACGTTCTTGCAAACAGGTATTTGCTTACGGTTATATCTCATAGGATCAGCAAAACTCTCGACAAAGACTTCCTTTCTAGGGCAATTGCTCTTGATATATCAAAGGCCTTAGATAAGGTATGGCATAAAGGCCTACTTCAAAAAAATGAAGAAATAGAGACTTTATGCTTCAGTAATCATCATCAGGACGGGCTGTGACTCTTCCTTTCCAGAGTTTCCTGTCTTCCATCAGCTGCCTCAGATCTTCAGGTTAATAATTGGCGTTGTGTGCTATTTGCTGGATGTACATGGATCAAGGTCGTCTTTTGCTTGCGCATCCGTGTTGTGGACCACAGCAATACATCAATCACCAATTCATACTTGCTCCTCAGACAGTGACCGGCAAATTGTATGTGTCTCTTCCTGATGGTATTAGATATAGGCGGTAGGTTGCCATAAAGTTGCTGCTGCGTGGGATGATTTTACCAAGATATATTTTATACTGTTGGTAGCATACGTATGTATGTGCTGTCTAGTTTTCTTTCCAATCTTTTGGTGAGTGTCCGAGCTGTAGCACCGTAAATAAGGACAGATTTTACCACTGCCGTGAAGAACTGCCTTTTCAGTTTGTAAGTTAGCCTTGAAGTCCATACTGAACGCAGCCCATCCATTGCGGCCCATGCTTTTGAGGTGCGAATTTTGATATCTCTCTCTATGAAAACTATGTTGCTGTCCAGATACGTAAACTCAGCGACTTCTTTCAGTGTTGTTCCAAACAGAGCCCTGATCTTTCCTTCCACATTGAAAGTCATAAACTTTGTCTTATCCACATTAATGTGGAGACCAATGTCATTTGCAGACTTTTCTAGCTTGCGTTACAGTGTTTGCACATCAGCAGTGTTGTTTGCAAACAAAGCAATATCGTCTGAATAATCTGCATCAGTTATGTGTGCTGATTGATGACGTCTTTTCTGGATTAATTTAGGGTGAAGTCTAGCATGTTGTGTATATAAACAGAGGTGTGAAGTACAAAGTCAAGACAGACAACAAAAAGAAAATGGACAAGAGTATATCCTTGTAGAACCTCAGTGCGAATGTCGAAAAATTCAGTGTCCCCATCTGGGGACCTGACCATTGCTCGAGTGTGCTCATATAACATCATGATAACATTAATGACTTCAGTTGGAATGTCATATGCTTTTACTATGCTGACCATTTTCCCTCTATGTACAGAGTCGAACGTACTCCATCTGTTGTGTGTGCCATCTAAACACCAAAGTGTGAGGATTTAAATCAGGTACTGAAGCATTTCTTACTTTAAAAATGATTCAGTAGCTTTTTTTTATGAGGAAGTCACCACTTATCAAGGCCTGGAGGCCACTCGGAGATAAGGGTTATTGCGTGTACAGTAATCAATGGGATAATATCGTAGTAATAACTAGTAATGGAGATCTGATAAGTGTCTTACTTAAGAGGGCGGTTCATCAGGAACTTGTTTATGTTGGACTTGTAGACATCCAAGTTGTAGTCAGGTGAGAAACAGGCAAACGGAAGAGAGTTCCACAGGCGTGCACTTCTAAGAAAGAAGCTTTGTTCTTGGAATCTACGTTATGATTTAGGCACAGATAAAGAGTGGGGAAAATTATTGACAGTGGTTTCGACTAAACAGGTGTTTATTGTGAAAGATTTGCGAGGGGGACCAGAGATTGGAGCTCAGACTAACACTTGCCATGGAAATAACGATAAAACAACAACAGGCTCGCAATGTCTCTTCTGTGGGAGAGAGGTTGCAGGGAAGAGAAAAGGGCATCCCCTACTAGGCTACGAAATCTATTTTGTATTCTGCCAAGGCAGGATAGGCTGTTTTTAGCAGCTCCTGTCCAGATATGGCAGCATTACTCCATCCTTGGATGTACTTCACTTTTATATAGATAGAGAATTGCATCAGTAGTGAGATATCTTCTGGAGCGGTAGAAGTATCCTATCATTTTTCCAGCGACCTTAGCAACAGATTTGATGTATGTGTTCCATTTCAGATCAGGCGTAAAGGTCAATCCCAGAAGTTTGTCAAAACATGGAACATCCCCAACATGAGAGCCATTCATTTCAATTGATGCCAGATGGGGATCAGAGCGTTGAGGATGTAAAGATAGAAGCTTGGCTTTAGATGCATTAAAAGTGACCAGCCACCTTTTCCCCCATTGTACCATGCGCTCAAGATCAAGAGGAGAGAGAATCAGAGAGAACTTTGTAATTTACAGCCTTTGATGTGTTGCCATAGATGGTCGTGTAATCAGTAGAGATGTCAACGAATGATTTAAGTATGTGTTTTGGGAGATCATTGATGTAGATCAGGAAGAGAATTGGGCCCAGGATGGACCCCTGAGGGACACCAGCATTAATACTATGGGCTTCTGATTTCTGTCCATCAACCACTACTCTTATGAGCCTATCAGAGAGAAATGATTTAATAATTGAAAAAACATTTCGAATTATACCATAGCTGGAAATCTTCTGAAGTAGGCCTTTATGCCATACCTTATCTAAGGCCTTTGATATATCAAGAGCAATTGCCCTAGAAAGGAAGTCTTTGTCGAGAGTTTTGCTAATCCTATGAGATATAACCGTAAGCACATTAGCTGTAGATCTAACAGAACGGAAACCATATTGCATGTCACTAAGAAGGTTATTTCTGCTAAGGTGGTTGACTACTTCTCTATTTAATATGGATTCCAGCAACTTACTCATAACACACAGGGACTTATTGGTCTGTACTGAGAGGGAGATAACTTATGATTTTATACTTAATATTATAATATTACTAGCTCTCCTGTTTTGCCGTTGCCCGGAAATATTTTTGTTTCGCATTGCCCATGAAAAATTGGTAACAGAAGATTACTAATTTTAAATATTTCTGATGGCTTAGGAAATAGTGAAAGTAAAATGGCATGAGCATATTATGTATTATTCTCTATTGTTCTCATCTTGAGTGTTATTTTTACAACGTTTCAGCCAAAGTAACCTCTGACCTCCTTTAGGTACGTCTTGTCAAACTTAGGAATTTCTATAGATATTTTGAACTGAACACTTTATTTAATTCACGGGGTATATTATTTGTGTTCCATCAGCACTGTCCAAGTAGAAGTCTTAATTATTTTTTATTTCTTTCTTTATTATATGAACTTCAACCTCCAGAAGATCTATGGATTAAATAAATAGGTCTGTTCACATAGATTCCAAAGTTCAAAAAGACACACCGAAAGGAACAAAAAGGTTACACTGGCCCAAACTTTGTGAGAATGTTATCCAAGATGAGTAGTCCATACAAATTATTAATCATCATTTCAAAAATTCATAAATAGATACATTCCCGTCCCAGGACTGGTACATTTAAGCAATATATATATATACCATTTTGAAGAAGCATTTTTCTTAATAATTTGGCTGTTAGCATCAATATATTTGTATGATATCAATCCCCTCTTTGATCCTAATTTTTCCAATTTTTTCCAGGTTTTTGGAAACTGTTCCTAATATTCATACAATTATTAATATATATATCTATAATATAAAGCTGACCGTCTGTGTGTGTGTCTGGTCACGAATAGGCTCCTATATTGTTGACTATTATAGAAAACTGATCACATATAATGATAAATGTATCAAGACACAGGAATGGGTATGTTTGATCTGGCATAATGATGATTCATTAAAATTGTGGGGTCTGCGTACGTGCCTGGTTCACAAAGTATGGAAATAAAAAATTTTAAAATTAAAAAAAAAAACGTTTACAAGTGTTTTTGATATAGATATACATAATAATACTTTGATAAGTATGTTTTAACTTAAATAGGGATGGTATAATAAAATTGGTGGGTCTGCGTTCGCGCCTGGCTTCCATAGAATGGAAATAGGCACAAACTTTAATAAAGACTTTTCATATCTATCTGCGTAAGTATACTTTGATAATTATGTTTCAGTTTGAAGAAATATGATATAATAAAATTATGGGGTGTTCGTTCGCGCCTGACCTCCATAGAATGGAAATATGTCACAAAGTTTAACAAGGTTTTTTAATATAGATCACAGAATATTGTGATAAGTGTTTCAGTGTGAACAGGTATGGTATAATAAATTATGGGGTTTATCTATTTTATTTTTACTTTCATCATATTTTGCTTTGGTTTTGATACCCCCAAATTCGAAGCTATCTCTTTACAACCCTTCCTTTTCATAACCTATCATACTTTCATAAATCAGAGTCCATTTTTTGTAGGCTGTTTTTGAACCCAGTCAACGACGGGTACTTTTGCTAGTATATATATATATATATATATATATATATATATATATATATATATATATATATATAAAGTTTTTTTGTGGTACAAAATTTTATTACAGTTTTTAAAAGTAGTCATTAGAATTTGGGGGAAGATCGATGAAGGGAGAAACAAAATAGACACTAAAAATAGTCAAAAGACTATTCGACTAAAATAAAAAAAGAACATTGAGGTACCTTTCGTCCCACCCTTGTCAAGAGATCACGTCGGAAGCGATTAAAGTAAAACAATTACACAATTAAAAAATGGGGGCGAAGAAAGGGGTGAAAACAATTATAAAACTACACGGGATGAATTAAATGAATGAATAACCCGTGATATATCGTCCATATTTCAGAACCTGGGACAAAATAATATATATATATATATATATATATATATATATATATATATATATATATATATATATATATATATACACACACACACATATATATATATGCACACACACACACACACACACACACACACACATACACTAGCAGGTCTCCCGGCGTTGCCTGGTCGTAAAATACGCTTAAATATGATGTGCTGATTTATGCATTTCTGCAGATTTCATATTTATTATTATTACAAAACTAATTTTCTACCGATTTTGTAGCCAATATATAATAGTCGCTTCCAGTATGGCCCAATCGTAAAGTACGCTTAAATATGATATTTTAATTCATATAAATTTCGTATTTATTATTATAGAGCCAATACTCTATTGATTATTTTATTGCACCCAATATATAGTAGTGTTTTCAAAAGTTATATATATATATATATGACTTGGGTGCCATCAGCTAAAATCAAAACAAAGAGATTTAGCACTAACCAACTTTAATGTAAAAATGTAATATTTGTGCATGCGTACAAGAGCACTTTAAGTCGACTTACGCCTACCAGGTTTAATATGTTTTTTTTTATTTTGACCTTTGAGAAACTATTTTTAAGGGTTAAAAACCAAATAGAATTTGTTCCACAGATCCAAATTCCCTTAATTCCCTTAAAATTTATGAAATGAAATGTTTGAGTTTCAGATCAAAAGATTTTTATTATTCCATGTAAGACAAAGAATACATTTAAAATTTCAAATGCATTCTTCAAATGTATTCTTTGTCTTACATGGAATAATAAACATCTTTTTATCTGAAACTCAAACATTTCACGTCATAAATTTTTAAATTCATTGAATGACTAAAATTTGATTTACTTGCTCTGTCTTGTATATCGAGCAATTCTTATTTAGGTGGGATAATACTTATAGAATATTACTGCCAGTAATATCTTGTAAAACACAGGTTTCCATACCAGCTGATTGTTGGATAATTTTATTCTGAAGTATATATATATATATATATATATATATATATATATATATATATATATATATATATATATATAGTTATTAGGCCAGAAATTGACAGTAGTTTGGTAGAGACAATTCTTCACACACACAGACAAAGTCAAATAAATATATGGGTGTGTACTAGAACTTTTCATCTTAAATACTGCACAATTATGCACAACATAGAAAATACGCATAAATAGAACTGAGCGTAATAGTTAAATGAAACAAATTATCCAATAAGAACCCCTAATAAATGTATAATTAATTAGTGGAAGTTCATTTTATTACATGAATATGTAAATTAGTTAACTTTTATGAAATCGTCTGCATATCCATGACTGATTATATAAATAACTTTGTTTAAATAATTTTTAAATAGAAAAAGTAGGCTTTTAATACTAATGTCAGTGCGACAAAAAAATCAACTTTTTATATGTATATGTATACATGCGTGTGTGTGTGTGTGTGTGTAGAGAGAAAGAGGAATACTGTAACATTATGGAAATGGTTCATTGATACGTGTGTGGCGGAAGGTTCATCTAAATGCGTCATGTAACTGTCATGTGTCTAATGTCTATTGTGGGTTGATGTTCATATATATATATATATATATACGTGTATTGTGTGTCGTTTTACTAAATGTCTATATTGTGGCTTCTTCTGTGGCTAAGTTATCGTGTTGTAGTCTATTTATGTTCCGTGATCAGTCTAAGTGTGTTGTGTGTATGTGTCAGGCATAACATTAACACATACATGTATTTCGACATACCTCATCAACTTTTCAACTGCGTTGTTGGTCTTGTGGTCCACCTGGAATTCATCTGTTCTTGGGGGGAAGCTGGAACCTGTTTGAACGAATGCATTTCACTTCAAGACGATGGTTGGTTTTATATAGTTTTTATCTACTTTTCAGGTGTCGAACGCAAAAGAATGGAAAGTGAGTATCTTTGCTTGGGTGGTTAATTATAGTCTCCAATTCTGAGACATGTCAGCTCCCTTCCAAAGGGTGGGGTACGAGATGTTAAACCGTCCGCCCTCTTTAACGTCCTATTCAAACTCGACTCTATGTTCAACCAACCTGAACACGTGACAACAAACACGTTATTCCAATCAGCTATTTTTAGAGCTTCCGGTGCAACTTGTCCATTTTACACCTCTATATATTTCGACAACTTTTATCAAAACATAGCTTCACATTTCATCATTTGTTTACCACGCTAGTTAGATAGATAGCTAGATCGAGATAGATACACATAGATGTATAGATAGATCGACAGACAAATAACAGATAATTCCTTGTATTCCACAACTGTATAACAATACTAGTTATAGGATGAGTATAAGCAATATATAAGGAAACGTAATTTATTTTTTACAGGTTAAGTAACTGAGTATCTCATAATTTTAAACTAGAAATACCATTCTATTCAACAATTTCAAAGCTTCCTAATTCCCTTCAAATTTAAAAGAGTCACAAAGTAAATCATTCTTTCTTTTTTATCAAATATTAACATAAGATTAAAATGGCTATTTCGTTTGTTAAGAAACTGAAATGCATTCTGATGGATGTAATTTCCTAATTAAACTCATTTTAAAAAGGATTTTTAAATGAATGAAAAAGGAATGTCTAAGGCATATTGAGGTGATAAAAACAGAGACGCACAACAGTTTTTATTAATATAGAGATGTGTCGATTTCAAATACCGAAGTGAATATTAAGCGAAAGATTCTTGCCCTAAACTCAGCACTTTATTGATTGTGTGTATTGATTAGAACAAATCAAATGTCTAAGACTGAAGAATGATCAAATGGGATTTATATCTTCCTGACAGTTCTATTTTTACTTCACTAAAACTTATCAAGGTAAATGAAACATTGTCTGTTGGCCTGCAAAAAAGAAATGACCTGATGAATTAGAACAGCTTAGCCTAGAAATGGCACGAACAGCCCAAAATTTGCCTTAATTTGACAATATATTCACTTGTTGCCAATGGAATATATTTATTCAAACTTAATTCTACTAATGTTAGAATCTGGAAACGAATAACACTATATATATATATATATATAAGGTAAAATTAAAAGCCAAGAACAATGCGAGATTTTTTTTTTATAGAGTAAAATTAAATGCAAACAAAAGAAATAAAGTTCTTTTTTTTGTTGTTTGTTTTTTCTTTTTCACACAAATTTTTTACTCTAAACAACAGTAATTTTTTTTTCTGTTGTATTCAATGGTGATATAAATCTCAATATATTTCAGACTTATTAGTCCATTTTCAAGAGAAGACAGCGGAAGAGTGTTCAAAATTGGAAAAGTAGCCGCAGAGTTTGCCACGTGATACCGCGAAATATAGAACAAAAAATGACGTTAGGAGAACGTTAAAATAAATCAGTTGATGTTTGAAATACTTGTTGCGTTTGTGAATCAAGGGAGATGACTATTCAAGCAAGGTTTTTTTTTTGTTTTTTTTTTATTTAATTATTGTTTTTCTTATGTTTTAAACTTATATTATAAAAGCGGAGCTCAATTCCAGTCTATTGTTTAGTGTGGGAGTATTTTTTGAAATAATTAAAGATTCGAGGATACGAAGTTGACCTACGTTTCTTGAAGAAGCAAGAATGTTGATGTGAAAATCTGGTTCTGAATTAATGCAAGTGCGAATATGTTTATAGAACGACGAAGCAGTAGTGTTTAAGTGCTCTTTAATGCGGTGATGAAGCAATCTGGTAGTGCTTCCGATGTAAGATGCACTGCATTTAGCGCATTGTAGGTCGTAAACAACGTGGTTCTTAAAGCATAAACCTGTGTGTGATATTGGGCAATTAGAGAGTGAACAAGGGGAAGGTGTATGCGATGGATGTTTTCGGTTGAGTTGTTGTCTTAAAGTAGATCCAGTGTGGATGAGTTGAATGTTGAGCCCCTCGCTGCGGATGGCTTTTCGGATTGAAGATGAGATTTTGTCACTGAGGAAGGGTAGTTTTAGAAAACAATTGTTAGAGAAGGGTCGGGTGTTGCGTTTTTTCTTTTTAAGTGAGGATAGGATCGTATTAGGGTAGCCGTTTAGTGAGAGGGTCTGTAGGAAATTGTTAGTGTGTGTATGTTTGTCGGAGATGTTAGTGCATTTGTCTTGTATGCGTGAGATTTCGGCATGTGCGTAGCTTAGTTTGTCCTTGAGAGGTAGCGCAGATTTGAAATGTACGAAGAGGCGTTTGCTGGCGGGTTTTCTGTAGAATTCAGTGCATATGGCACCATTTTTTTTTATTTGTATTTTAAAATCAAGTAGAGAAAGAGATTCCGAAGAGTCTGGGTGTTCTATAGTAAATTTTAAGTTTGGGTCGGCGTTATTGAATTTGTGGAAAATGTTAATAGCTTCTTCGCGGGAGTATGTGATAATTAAAATGTCATCGATATATCTAGTAAAAAGGAGATAAGAATAGCAGGTACTAAGGGTGTGTCTTTCGAGTTTGTCCATATAAGCAATGGCAAGAATACCGGATAGACTGGAGGGTAAGTAAACTAAATCTTTATCTTTAAATCCCTTAAAGACAAAGATTTAGTTTACTTACCCTCTGATAAGGGCAGAGAATTTTGCGTTATATCACAGGAATCTTATAACAACCTTGCTATAGAGCATCTTTCCAATACCGACCTTTACACCCCAGCACATAATATCACTGCTGCTCGTATTGAGAACAACATTAACAAGACATGGTCTCAAATTTGTTTTAAAAGAAATCTCCCAAAACAACACAGACTAAATTTTATTACTAAATACAGCAAATTACCTACCTTTTATCACCTTATTAAAACCCACAAAAATAGCACACACACAGATCAGACCCATTGTTTCAAGCGTTAACGGTCCCCTTTATAAAATCTCTTGGTTAATATCCCGCCTACTTAAACCTCTACTCTCTACCTTCCCAGCCCATGTTAGTAGTTCCAACCAAGTAATTAACAGACTCAACGATCTACCACACCATCTACTCAAACCATACAGATACCCATTTAGCCTAGACGTCGTTTCTTTATACACCTCCATTCCTGCACATCCAGCCATCAATCTCATGGCAGACATTATAGCATCTAAAAACCCACAATGCTTCGGAATTACTCCAGGAGATCTCTTACAACTCCTCCGTATTATAGTAGACAACACTTACTTTACTTTCCTACAAAACACGTTCAAACAAGTATCTGGACTACCCATGGGCTCCAGTCGATCCGGTATTCTTGCCATTGCTTATATGGACAAACTCGAAAGACACACCCTTAGTACCTGCTATTCTTATCTCCTTTTTACTAGATATATCGATGACATTTTAATTATCACATACTCCCGCGAAGAAGCTATTAACATTTTCCACAAATTCAATAACGCCGACCCAAACTTAAAATTTACTATAGAACACCCAGACTCTTCGGAATCTCTTTCTCTACTTGATTTTAAAATACAAATAAAAAAAAATGGTGCCATATGCACTGAATTCTACAGAAAACCCGCCAGCAAACGCCTCTTCGTACATTTCAAATCTGCGCTACCTCTCAAGGACAAACTAAGCTACGCACATGCCGAAATCTCACGCATACAAGACAAATGCACTAACATCTCCGACAAACATACACACACTAACAATTTCCTACAGACCCTCTCACTAAACGGCTACCCTAATACGATCCTATCCTCACTTAAAAAGAAAAAACGCAACACCCGACCCTTCTCTAACAATTGTTTTCTAAAACTACCCTTCCTCAGTGACAAAATCTCATCTTCAATCCGAAAAGCCATCCGCAGCGAGGGGCTCAACATTCAACTCATCCACACTGGATCTACTTTAAGACAACAACTCAACCGAAAACATCCATCGCATACACCTTCCCCTTGTTCACTCTCTAATTGCCCAATATCACACACAGGTTTATGCTTTAAGAACCACGTTGTTTACGACCTACAATGCGCTAAATGCAGTGCATCTTACATCGGAAGCACTACCAGATTGCTTCATCACCGCATTAAAGAGCACTTAAACACTACTGCTTCGTCGTTCTATAAACATATTCGCACTTGCATTAATTCAGAACCAGATTTTCACATCAACATTCTTGCTTCTTCAAGAAACGTAGGTCAACTTCGTATCTTCGAATCTTTAATTATTTCAAAAAATACTCCCACACTAAACAATAGACTGGAATTGAGCTCCGCTTTTATAATATAAGTTTAAAACATAAGAAAAACAATAATTAAATAAAAAAAAAACAAAAAAAAAACCTTGCTTGAATAGTCATCTCCCTTGATTCACAAACGCAACAAGTATTTCAAACATCAACTGATTTATTTTAACGTTCTCCTAACGTCATTTTTTGTTCTATATTTCGCGGTATCACGTGGCAAACTCTGCGGCTACTTTTCCAATTTTGAACACTCTTCCGCTGTCTTCTCTTGAAAATGGACTAATAAGTCTGAAATATATTGAGATTTATATCACCATTGAATACAACAGAAAAATAAATTACTGTTGTTTAGAGTAAAAAAATTTGTGTGAAAAAGAAAAAACAAACAACAAAAAAAAAGAACTTTATTTCTTTTGTTTGCATTTAATTTTACTCTATAAAAAAAAAATCTCGCATTGTTCTTGGCTTTTAATTTTACCTTATAATTTTCTTCAACAATGCTTCAAGCAAACTACAACCTACATATATATATATATATATATATATATATATATATATATATATATATATATATATATATTACTAAACATTTAGCTTGTTAATAACGATCAAAAGTTATAGCTCTTTTGATTTATACCAAATTGATGGTTAAAAATGATTACATTTATGCTAATTTTTGTAGTAAATAGTAATCCCTATACTCCCTTATTGCGCATCGAATGAATATCATAATATTTAGTTCGCTGCACCTTACCATAAAACTGGTCCATACAAAATTTCATTTGTATTAACCCAGTGGTTACCGAGAAAGATTGGAACGAACATACAGACTAAGAGAAATATAATATAAATAAATAAATATTATATAAAGATTTTCTATTCATTTTTATACCATTTATAATTACGAGAGAAAAATGCGACCCGTTCGGTCCAGACTGTTTGAACCAGGAAAAATAAATTTTTAAAGCCAGTTAAATATAGAAAATGAAAAATCAAAATCCATAATTAGTCCTTTTCTGCTTCATAAATCTCACTTTCTAATATTACTACTACGAAAAGTGATATTCCTTTAAATTTTTAATGACCTTTTCAAATCGCTTTCATTCTTTCATTTCTTTATTATTTTCAGCTGTTGAGAGAGAGAAAGAGAGAGAGAGACAGACAGACAGACAGACAGACAGAAAGGGGTGTAAGCAAGCTATTTAAAACAATTAAAAATGGCAGGTTTTTTAGACATAATCCCAAAATTGAGAAATATTTTAGTATGTATTTTGTGTGATATAGAAAAAAATCTGAAAGAAACAAACATTGATTAACTCTGTTTTTTTTTATATAATATATAACATCAACGGATGTATGATGTACGCATTCCTAAAATACACACCAATCTTTATGCACACACACACACACACACACACACATCTAAATAGCAGATAGAACACACACCTACACACATGACTCACAACAGATACTACAGCATTATCATAAAGGAGATTGACAACTGCTGCTAATAATAATGTAGACCTCTTCATAAAATGATGGAGTACTCTAGGAAGCTTATGAAGTTAATTACATTTCGTTTAGCTTGTACTGGTGGCTTAGTGAATAAAAATCTGTTTACAAAATGGTCAGGTTTTGATCTCATCTTTTAGCATTTGCTAAGGGCTATAATACAATGCAGTAATCCAACCGTAGATTGCACACACACATACACGTGCGTGTGTGTGTGTGTGTGTGTGTGTGTGTACTAGAAGTATGCCCATACCAAGAAGAAAAAATAATTTCCCAAAGAACAATAATGCACCACTTTTATATTGTCTTATGAAGATTAAAATCAAGATATCATGTTATTTAACCTTATGTCTAGAATCATTATTCTACTTTCTATTAAAATCCATGATATAATTTTGATTTTAGAAAATGTCTAAAATTTAAGTCCTTACGCTTGAGAAGTTTTAAATTGACATTCAAGGAATCGTGCTTAATTAATGTCTAATGACTATAAATCAAATTTAATGCAAATCTCAAATATTTGAATTGTAATATTAGTAGCTGTGCTCATATTATGCACCCTAAAACACTTAAAAATACTTACAAGAAATTGAAATTTGGAGAATATTTATTAACTCATATCTAATACTTATTTTTGTTACATTTCACAAAAATCGGCATTTGAACGTTCACCCTCCACCCCCGTCCTTTTAATCCTTTTTCATAAAACTAATACAAGCCATATTTGAACTCCTTATATCTAGCAGCTGTGTTATAAAATTTATAATGCTCGGTTAATTAACTTAATCCTATATATTGAGATGAATAGACATATACACATTATTTAACGTAATATGAATGTGTGTCTGTGCGTGTGAAAACGAGTGGATGAACGAATACATGAAACGGTTTCATTAAATTAACTCATACTGAACGATTTCATATTTCAGCTTTGGTATCAATCAGAAAAAATGAAAGAGAAAACGTTATTTTCGAATTTACAAAAATTCTAGCTTGCATTAATCTACATTTAAAACCAAACCTTTGCGATAAGGGATCTCTGCCCGGAGAAAAAGTTTTATAACGGAGAATTAGATGACCCAGAGAACTAGAAAATCCCAAGGGAGCAAGTCTTGTACAATTTGAGTAGAGAGATAAAAATGTAGAGAAATCGTTTCTCTAGAATGACACTCGGAAGTCAAGTCAACGCATAACTTGGCACCTATAAGCAAAAAAGGGGCGAAACTTAGATATGGAGACGATATGAGAGGTAAGGGGAAAGGAGAGGGTATGAATATTTGCTAAATTATTGGTGATTGTCATATTAGAGGTACGAGTATAAGGCAGGCAATTTGCCAGTATTTGAAGATGTCTGGCCGACGAGGATGGATCATTTATCACACCATATTTTGAACGCGGTTCAAAGTAACTATGAGTAATGAATAATGTGATTCATATAAACCTGTGATTCACGAAGGTGCGGAACTCGGCTTGGCGATTTTATTAATAGACAAGAGTTTTAATTTCCTCATCAGAAAATATTTGTATGAAATGCAAATGGTTTTTAGCAACAGGAATAGAAGTGATCAGAATATAAGGTGTTAGTTCATGAATGATCTAACGAGAGTTCGTATGCTGGAAACGCCTTCTAATTTCTTTGCTTGAAATGGCCCCGGTGTTAGTATGAATACTTTTATTCGTATCCAATTTCAAGAAATATTAGTGAAACAAGACGTTTTAGTTCAATAAAAACGAGGGAAAAGTAAATCATCTCTTGAACAATATTTCCTATGATCCGATATGTTAACATAAACTTAGAAACACAAGCCGTTAGACATTATACTTCTAACTAGACTTTTGAACTCGTTAACAACGGGAAAAGTTATAGCCGTTGACTTGGAATTAGTGATTCATGTTAAATTGATGATTGAATATGGTTAGATTTGTGCTCATTTTTGCATTAAATACTAATCCCTATTAATCTGCATCGAATGGATACCATAATACTTAGTTCGTTGCACCTTATCATAATAAAGTTCGATACAAAGTTTTAGCCAAATCGACCCAGTACTTTCTGCGACAAAAGTGGAACAGACAGATAAACTAAGAGAAATATAATATGGATACTTATTACAAAGACATTTTTAAAATCTATCTGCTGCAATATTTCAAATAAATTCATCGATTAAGATTTATAATGTCAGTTTAAAAGGGAAAGAATATTATACATTAGCAGAATCATGAGAAATGATCATGGTGAAGTGTATAATGACGCTAATTGACGATTCAGGTGTATCAAGTTTGAATTTAGTTGGTCTAATTGCACTGCTCACTTATGGATGTTGGCAAACTTCACGTGGTCCCTCCTATAAGTGTGTTATGTACTCATTCCTCAAAACGCACTTCAACAACAACAGCCAGGGGCAGATCACTCCAAACAGACTTTTCTTTATCCACTGATAAGGAGGGATAACTCAACTGTCTTAACTCAGATAACCATTGCTGGTGTCTTCTTGTGAGAACTAGAGTTCTTAAAAAATAAAAAATAAAATGAATAAATAAATAAATAAAACAAAAGCAAAACAAATCTTCACTGCAACAAGTCTCTAAAACTTCAGAAGAGGCTCCCATCTTTGTAAGACAATCTGCAACCTGTTCTCGACCCCTGATCCATTCAATTTAAATATTCTTCTTCACCATCATTTCCTTCAGTCAGGCCGCATCAACTCTCAGATGCCAATCACTCACAAGATTTGATGAATTTAAAATCTTTACCAGAGATGCATTGTCTTTTTTACAAAGAACCTCAGGCAATCTAGTTAGTCTGAATATCTCCTGCAGCATGGCGGCATCAACTGTGTCACAAAGAGCAAGAGTCTTGGAAGCTAATGGACTTTTTGTTACACAATCAAGTTTTTTTTTATGATTAACATATAGCAGCTATCCTGTTCATTTTGACACAATCAAAGATGATAAAGTGACCTTGTGATGCGCCATCCTCGAAACTAGCATAGGTGGCATCTGAATAGCAAACAATATTCAGATCTGAAGTTTTTCCAAATAAGGGAAAAGGTATGGAACTTGTCCTTGATTTTAACTTTATTAGTGACTTGTTTGCGTTGAAAAGCAACTTTACCTTTCATTCTACAACATCAAATGATACATTTGGTCGAGTCTGGGTGGATACCCGCATCATTTGACCTGTCAATCTCTTTAGCTCTGTCCTATCATCCTCATGCAATTCATCACCCTTCCCTTTATGTCTGTTTGGGCTATAGATCAAGCACATAGATTTTGATCTATCATAATACCATTTTTGTTTGCTTAACATTCCGAAAATTTCCACTTTTATGCTATCCAATTTTAAATATCTTCTTCAATTTTCCAATCACATCTTCCTGAAATAGATCATTTCCACGGAATCTAAAATCATCTATCAAATCACCAGTGGCATTGAGCCAAAGAAATAGTGCATTGTCGTATGCACTCACCATTCTCTTTAAACGAGTTAACTCGTGATTAATTTGCTTGTGCCATGCATGAGGTGCATCGTTTAAACCATAAATGCATCTTTTCAGACACACTCTGGACATCCATCAGATGGTGGTCTAAGTAATACTTCTCTCTCCAATATGTTACCTTGCAGATATGCTGAGGTAAAATCAAGAGTCTTCACCTGTCACATCATAACCGAGGTCGTTAACAATATGAGATGCATGACCTCATAGCTGCATGTTGGAGAATCTGTTTTTAAGTTATGAAAATCTTCTTTATAACCACATGCAACAAGACGAGCCTTCATTATCTTTCTGTCATTCATAATTTTTTCTGTTATTAATCATCTTGTTGATATACATTTTTGCCCCATGCCAGGCACACATTCATATACTTCATGAACATATTTTGCCAATTCCTTTTTCTTTGTGTGAATCACATCTTGTTCTTGTAAGTAAAACTGCATTTTTTCTGATTAATGGGTCCCCCTGTTACTTGAGAAAGTTTTCAACATAATCTCAATTGACACAAATAGTGCTTTCATTCTCTGCTTCTGGTTTTATATTGAGTCAATGGCTATATTTGCCTGATGACTTTGGTTGTGTGCTTATAACCATTCCTTTCTTCCATTCATAACTCCTCCTCAATTTATATTCTACAACTTCGTTTCTACTTGGCTCTATACTGTTATCTTTTTGTTGCTATTAGAATTGTTATATTGTCCTTCATGTTCATCCTTCAACACTTCACTCATCTCATTTGAAGAATTTGTATTTTCTTCATTCCTTGAACTTCACAATTACTTGTCTACCTTCATCAAGTGACATGGATGCATCTTGAAAAATGCTCCTCCGTGTCTGATCAATATACACTAACCATTCTTTCCCCAAACTTTAACAAAACCACACCATCAGTTGCAGGTTTGTCTTCTATAGTAGACACAGTCACCTGTCATAAATCCTTCATCCGCATAAGTCCTTACGTTATATCTCAAGACTCTTTGAATTCTTTTACTTGATTGACTTCACTTCAATGATTTTCAATGAAGCTTTTCCTCACTGCATGTAGGGCATTTAGATTTATTCTAACCATATCACTGGTTGTTGCAGCTTCCAATGCAGGTAACTGAATATTCAAAACTGATGGATTGTTAATATTTGATTCAAATACAAGCTCATTTGGACTATAACCAGAATGATTTTGAAGTGCATTTTTGACACTCCCAAGCTAAAGCTATTTTTAATGATTTTTTCATTGTTTCATCAATTATTAGATTGTGACGTTTCACAGTACTATTGCTAAATGGACTTTCTGCAGCTGTCGTACATGTTCCAATATTCAATTTTTCAGTGATCTGTTGAAAAATACACCACAGAAGAAACGGGTGATATAAATAGCTGATTGTTTGAATGTAAACAAATTTTATTGGATAAAAATATTACCTTTTTAGTCTCAGTGCATGATTGAGTAATTAAAACATGTAACATTTCTCTCCCTTTGCTTACAGATCATTTTCTAGTGACATCCAATGTAAATGCATTATTTGGGGACGTTTTTGGGATCTATCTAATGAAATATTAAAGAGCTGTATATTAATTTTATATTGATATTTTCCATTTTAAAGTTAAAATGATGTTATACCGAAATAATATTATTGAATTAATTTGGAATTCTTTTTTGAAATGAGTAATTTGTACTATTTATTTTATTTGATTATTTGAAAACTATTATCCTCATCTTTTAATCATTATTTCATGACGTTTCTGGCCTTTATCAGGTGGTCAACCACAATGACATAGGAATGTTGAATCTCCAACTGCATCCACAACAATTACTGTCTTCCATAGTTGTTATCGTCTCACCACGGTTTGGCCAACAAATCCTCTGGCCGACTTGAGGTGGAATTGAAACCATTGCCTTCAGATGCAGAATATCTACGGTTCCAGGTAAGCATTGTCTGAAGGTAACAGTTTCAATCCCACCTAGAGGATTAGCTGGCCAAACCGTAGTGAGATAACAACAACTATGGAAAGCAGTAATTGCTGTGGATGCAGTTAGAGATTCGACATTCCTATCCCGTTGAGGTTAACCATCTGATGAAGGCCAGAGGAATAGTTGGCCGAAACGTTGTGAAACAGCTAAAAGATGAGGATAATAAGTCTGCAAATAATTAAAATAAAATAAATAATTAAAATAAAATAAATGATTAAAATAAAATAAATGATTAAAATAAAATAAATAATTAAAATGAAATAAAATATTAAAATGAAATAAAATATTAAAATGAAATAAATAATAAAAATAAAATAAATAATTAAAATAAAATAAATAATTAAAATAAAATAAATAATTAAAATAAAATAAATAATTAAAATGAAATTAATTAAAATAAAATAAATAATTAAAATAAAGTAAATAATTAAAATAAAATAAATAATTAAAATAAAGTAAATAATTAAAATAAAATAAATAATTAAAATAAAGTAAATAATTAAAATAAAATAAATAATTAAAATGAAATAAATAATTAAAATGAAATTAATTAAAATAAAATAAATAATTAAAATAAAATAAATAATTAAAATAAAGTAAATAATTAAAATAAAGTAAATAATTAAAATAAAAACAATAATACCGAAATAAGCACAATAAATAAATTAATAAGTTTTTTGTATTCTCATACAAGGTCCTGGATATGACCTTAAACTATATCCGATGGTGAAGCCCCAGCTTGCAGGCTTTGGGGAATGTGGAGTCACTCTTTAATTGCCTTTGCTCCCAGGTCCACTCTGACCCTGAGTGGTAGTACCAGTTAGGGTCCCAACTATGGGATAAATAGAAAAAAAAACAAATATATTCCATTAAAAATTGTTCTTCAAAATCATTTGATTCGGCATTAAATAACCTGAAAAGGGTTGATATGCCATAAAACAAAAACAATCAACCAAAATATTCTTATAAAAATACAAAAACTTATTAATCTCACTGCTGATGCAATTCTCTATCTATATAAGAGCCAGGTACGTCCAAGGATGGAATACTGTTGCCACATCTGGGCAGGAGCTGCTAGAAAGGACTTGTCCTGCCTTGATAGAGTTCAAAATAGACTTCGTAGCCTCGTAGGAGATGTCCTTTTCTCTTCCCTGCAACCTCTATCTCACAGAAGAGATGTTGCGAGTTTGTCTCTGATGTATCGTTATTTTCATGGAAAGTGTTCGACTGAGCTTCAGTCTATGGCCGGTAACTTTCAAAAGAAACACTCGTCTAGCTGAAAACACTATCAATAATTCCCCCCACTCTTTATCTGTGCCTAAACCTAAACGTAGATTCTATGAACAAAGCTTCTTTCTTAGAACTGCACGCCTGTGGAATTGTCTTCCGTTTTCCTGCTTTCCGGCTGACTACAATATGGTTGTCTTCAAGTCTAATGTAAATAAGTTCTTGATGAGCCGTTCCATATAAGTTATCAAATTTACCAAATTTTCATGATTAATGATTACTATATTGTCCAATTTCTTCTGTACACTCTTTAACCCTTATCCTTGAGTGGCCTCTTGGCCTTGATAATGTGGTGATGCCTATGTAAAAAAAAAAAAAAGTAATTATTAGAATACTTTTTTTTAACTGCATTTGAAAAGAAAACGCAGGAAAAAGGAAGAGACAGAATAAGAGACGATGAAGACGAGGAAAAAGGTTTGCTTTTCAGGTTATTTAAAGCTGAATCTGACATTTTAGTTCAAGTTCTTTATATCTTAAAATATTTATTCATGGTATTTGGTTTAGTCGTTTTGTTTTACAGCATATCAACCATTCAGTCATGTTGAAAAAATATTTTATGCTCTGCATTGTTTATATCTTTAAATATGTATTCATGGTGTTTAGTTTGGTTGTTTTGTATAAGTTATTTTGTTTTTGGCATTATAAAAGATTTTTGAGTCTTGCAAAACGAAAGACCTTGATATCAATGTTTGGTAAATTTAAGTCAGGAATCCCATATCGCCAGACAGCCTGATTTAGTAGCACCAGAGGGAATGAGAAGAAAATACGGAATAAATTCCAATTAAACAATTTTATTTGAACAGTGACATTTTTTAATTGGACAAACATGCGCCGTTTTGTTAGCATTTGATTTAAAATTCTATTTTGGTTAAATAAATTTAATTACTGTGGAATGTCCAAAAAGTATTTTAAAAAAATGTTCCCACAAAATTAGCTGGCAAATAATAATAATAGTGAAAACTTTTAAAGATTTGAATCGTTAACACTTTCATTCTTTTTTAATTATTAGTCAAAAATAGAGACAATTAAGCAAATAAAATATTTTTGTTTTATAAAATGGATGTGAGAAATTTTTTTTATAAAATCATATTTTGGCAGTTGTATCGTTATCTGTATATCTATAAAAGTTGTATCGTTTGTCTATATATCTATAAAAGTGAAATTGTCTGTGTGTACATTTCCCTACCAAATTACTCGGTCAATTTTCAGTCTACAGACTCGAGTTTTGACATAGGGGGTATTGAGATTTGGGAAAATCTTTTTAAGCTGTTTTCGGACAAAAATTTCGCTGTCGAGGGGGTCAAAATTCAACTATTCGACCTTTGAAAACTCTACTAAACTCCTCCACAAATTTTGGGTCTAAACACTTGAAATTTTAGATGTAGGTAACTTGAACATGGATCAAACTTTGTAATTTGATTGCGCCCAAAACAACAAATGTTAAGTGATCAAAATTGGGGTCAAAATTTTAAAAGATTTGACCTCTGTGGTCTCTACCAAATTACTCAGCCAATTTTTGGTCTAAACATTTGAAATTTTACATAAAGTGTATTCAGACATAGGGCAAGCTTTTTAATCGGTTTTCGGCTGAAAATATGGCTGCCAAGGGGTCAAAGTTCAAAAGATTTGACCATTGCGGTCTCTAGCTAATTATTCAGCCAATTTTGGGTTTGAACATTTGAAATTTTATATAAAGGGTAGTCAAACATGCAGCAAACTTTTAAATCAGTTTTTGGGCGAAAATGTGGCTGTTAAGAGGTCAAAGTTGAAAGTGTTAACTTTTGCAGACTCTACCAAACTCCTCTACTAATTTTGGGTCTAAACACTTGAAAATTTAGACATGATTTTGGATTTTGGATAATTTGGACATAAGTCAAATTTTTTAATATGTATATATACATATGCACATAAAGTTATGAAAAGTACATCGGGCCAGAGCAAAGTCGTAGTATATCTATAAAAGTAAAATTGCTTGTGTGTGCGTGTGTGTGTACATTTCCCTACCAAACTATTTCGTCAACTTTCAGTCAACAGACTCGAGATTTGACATAAAGGGTATTGAGATTTTGGAAAATCTTTTTAATAGGTTTTCAGCCAGAAATTTATCTGTCAAGGGGTCAAAGTTCAACGATTTGACCTTTGAAAACTCTACTAAACTCCGCCACCAATTTTGAATCTAACATGAAATTTTAGATGTAGGTTACCTGAACACGAGTCAAACTTCTTAATATATATACATATGCACATAAAGTTATGAACAGTACATAGGGCCAGAGCAAAGCCGGGCTGAACTACTAGTATATATTTATATATACTCGTATATGCTGAACTACTAGTATATATTTAGTTAGGTTTATTATAAAATAAATATGTATCTAATACGTATTTATTTTATATTTATATATATATATATATTTCATTTAAAGATATCACGTTGAAAGGAATAGACACACAAATATTTACTTATTTTGCAAAAGTTTGTCTTTTATTGGTAACATCTTCTGTACAATTGTTTCACCCCCCCCCCGTTCTCGCATATGAGTGTATAACCGTGCATCAATTATAATTTGCACAACTTGTGCTTCATTAGTACATAGAAAATAGAAACAATATTTAAAAAGTTCCACAGTTCACAAATAGAACCCTTCTTGCTAATTTAGCGGTATTTATTCTTTTTTTTTATCAACAACATATATATAAAGTTTCATGCAGGCTTTATCTTCATTAAAACACACTTGCTTTGCAATGCAATAATCGAACATCGTAGTAGTTCATAACTGACAGTTCTTTTCCATCTATTGTAAGCATTGCAAATATTTATAGCTCTAGTATCGCACCATTGAGCTATCTAAATGAGCACTTTATGTAATTCATTAGTGTGTAATTACTACCTAAACTGGTTAAATTAAATACAATCTGTAATATATATATATATATATATATATATATATATATATATATATATATATATATATATATATATATATATATAGTAGCAGAAGTATCCGTCGTTGACTGGGTTCAAAAACAGCCTACAGAAAATGGACTGTGATTGATGAAAGTATGATAGGTTATGAAAAGGAAGGGGTTGTAAAGAGATAGGTTTTGATACTCAAAAATTTTACCCTAAGCAAAATATGATGAAAGTAAAGATAATTTTTGCGAAAATATATTTTTTATATCAACTTTGTTTCCATTTGTAGCCAAGAGTGACCAACAAAATGATGTTTCCTTACAAAGAGAAAATGTTATATATATAATAACATAAATATACAAGAAATAAATGTTACCATAGTCAATAAAAGTTACTTTTATGGTAGAAAAGTTCATTGGTTTGTATTTTTAAGTAGTTTGTAAAAAATTTTTTTTTTTTAATTGATGAACCGGTTTAAAAAAAATCAAAATGGCAGGGACTTTGAAATGGAGGGCCCCATTTTCAATTTGAATGGGGGCACCTGAGCATTCTGTATTAACAATTTAAGAGAGTTCCGTCAATGTAAGGAATATTTATGAACATATTTTAATGTTTTCCGTTATTTTGTGCTTGAGGAATATTCGATTATGGCATGTGTAGTTTATATAAAAATTCATTTAAGTAGTTATCGCCTCAAATTTCGTTTTAATTTCGGTTTGCTGAAATTATTTCAAGTAAAGAGCATTAAAAACTATCTAAAAAAACATGAACTGAACTTTTATTGACTATGGTAACATTTATTTCTTGTATATTTATTTTTTCGTGTAGTCGTTTGTTGGCTTTTCTGCTAAACACTCTTACTAAATAATATCGATGAAATATCGAAAAACAAAGAAACAAAAACAGTTTTGAAAAATAATGAAGCTTTACTTACTTTAGTAAAATAATCCGAAACAGCAAAATGGGATATTAAAAAAGTAAACACGTAATTACTTTAGTTTTTTAAAGCAACGAATCGATATAAATATGAATAAGAAGAAAATGGCGCCCTTTTCAAGCAGAACAGCTTCGTTTCAGTTTTACAGTATTGAATGGTGTAGTATTGCGCCGTCGGATTCAGGGTTGTACTATTGTAATGTAAAGAACACGCAGAAAGGGTTGTAATCAACTGAATTCCTTCTAGTACACTGATAATAAAGGTTAAACAGATATATAAATAAAAATAAAAAGGTTATGTAAATGTTTTTAAAAAGACACGTAATCATGTGAGCAGGATTTTTTCCTTCTTTTGACATGATAACAAGTAACATTCTTATTTTTTATTATTTATCTATTAATATATTTTCGAAAGAGTGCCACGTGCAAGTGGCGAAGAAAAAAAACAGAGTTATGCAGAATTTGTGTCGAGAATTGTCTAAAGTTCCGACTTTTTTTTTGCTTTAACTTTAAGAAGAACGGGAATTTATGAGGTGAATTTATTCAACACAATAGGATTCAACTAAAAAAAAATAAATAAAAGCTAACGTGAATTAAGATTAAAGTTAAGGTGTTATTGTGGATCCTCACCCCTTTTAAAAAACCTTGTTAAACTTTGTGACATATTTACATTCTATGGGGGTCAGGCGTGAACGAACACCCAATAAGTTTATTATACCATATTTTTTCAAACTGAAATATAATTATCAAAGTATACTTATGCAAATAGATATGAAAAGTTTTTGTTAAAGTTTGTGCCATATTTCCATGGAGTACATGTGCGAATGCAGGCCCCACAATTTTATTATACCATCCCTATTTAAGTTGAAACATATTTATCAAAGTATTCTTATGTACATCTATATCAAAAACACTTGTAAACGTTTTTTTTTTTTCCATTTTTTATTTCCATACTTTGGGGGCCAGGCGCGAACGCAGACCCCACAGTTTTTATGAACCACCGTTCTGCTACATCAAACATACCCATTCCTGTGTCTCGATATATCTTCTATCATTATATGCAATCAGTTTTTTAAAATAGTCAACCATATAGGAGCCTATTCATGACCAGACACACACACACACACACACACGTTCAGCTTTTTATTATACATAGATATATATATATATAGTGATCCGTAAAAGTTTACAATACACATTTGAAACTCATTTTTTGTACTTCTAGCTTCCAAGTGGTAATGAAACTTTTTATAAACATAGAAAATGTATAGAAACTCAGATAGGAACAGTGAGAAAAATAAAAAATAATAATTTAACACAATGGGAAAAGAAAACTCAATTATTAGCAATGCAAAAGTTTATAACACATTTACAAAATAATATCTAGTATTTTGTAGCATAACCATTATTGTTGATTACAGCATGCAGACGTTTTGAGTAATCTTCTACGAACTTCTTACGTGTGTTTTGCGTTATTTCATTCCATTCTTCTACACAAATTCTCTCCAATTCTCACAGATTTGAAGGTTCTCTTCTATGAACCTGTAATTTCAATTCTCCCCATAAATTCCTTGTAGAGTTGAGATCGGGAGATTGACTAGGCCACTTTAAAACATTCACTCTATTTGAATTAAACCAATTTTGTGTGAGTTTCGCAGTGTGTTTTGGATCGTTATCATGTTGAAAGATCCAGTCTGATTTCAATTTGAGCAAATTCACACTTTCTTTCAGATTTGTCGGGGGGGGGGGTATTTAGGTCGAGAGGGTAGTAGTGCTTGCAGTTCTTCGGAGCATTCACCGTTAAAGTACTTGTAGAACAGGTAGAGGTATGCAACATTTCATCGATGGAACAGAGGCTGAAGCTTAGATGACATTTCAGGCCTATCAGGTTGACAACTCTCTTTTGAACCTTGTCTAGAAGCGAGAGACTAGTAGCAGATGCACCAGCCCAAATATGACAACAATACTCCATATATGGGCGAATGGTGGCCTTATAGAGATACAGGATATTTTTGGGCATTAGTAGCTTTCTAGCACAGTAGAGAAAACCTACCTTCTTTGCAGCAGTCCTGGCAATGCTCTCAATGTAATTGTTCCATCTCATGTTTCCTGTGAACGTTAGGCCGAGGAGTTTAAAAGATGTACTTTCAGATAAAGAGTCATTGGCCATTGCTATTGGTGGTAGAAGGCTTCTTGAAATTATTGAAGGAAACAAGCTTAGTCTTAGCAGCATTGAATGTGACCATCCATTTTTGTCCCCATTTCACTACAGATCGGAGATCATCCTCTAGTATTTCTGCCATTTCTTTAGATATGTGTTCATTTCTTTTCCTGTTGTGTCTGTTATAGAGCGTGGTATCATCAGCATATATACCCATCTCACAGACAATCTTGTCAGGGAGGTCATTTATAAATATTAGGAATAATAGAGGTCCAAGGATAAACCCTTGAGGCACTCCCGCATTTATATCATATTGTTTAGATGTATGACCGTCGAGGACGTTGAGTGCCAAACAAGTCAATTTTGGTCTCATCTGACCAAAGCACATAATGACAAAACTCTAGAGGCTTGCTTGCATACTCATTTGCAAAATCAAGCTTAGCATGGACATGCTTTGGCTTAAGAAGGCGAGTTTTCCTTGCTGATCTAGGGAATATGTCTTTAACATGAAAGGTTCTACTGATTGTGTCTTTGCTAACTTTAATTTCAATGTTTTCTCCAATAGACATTCTAGGCGAATTCATAAACTTCCTTGTTAATAACCTTTCAGCACGTTTTGTTATTTTTTGAGGACGACCTGATCTGGCCAAAGGAAGGGGTGATTTGTGAGACTTCCAGTGCTGAATTATTGTTCCAACAGAATTCAATGAAACCATCAACTGTTTGGATATTGTTCTATATCCCAATCCACTTTGATGAAGACTTACAAGTCATTTTCTGAGCTCTTGACCAATCTGTTTATTCTTTCTCATGATGTAGTTGCTTACAATACGTCTATTAGATAAAGAATGACACAATACTTTTACTAATTGCTTACTTCGATGCCCATTTGTTGTGGGGCTCAGTTAGGTCAACAAGAATGCTATGGGAAAACATGTAGTAGGTGGTTTATAAGTGTATTAAGGAAAGGTACAAGGATATAGGGAAAGATAAAGTGAATAGTAGTAGTTGCAGGTATCAGTAAGATCTCGCTCCCCGAGGTACAATATCAGTTGAGACCTTGCTCCACCATACCAGCCTTAGGAGCTGATTATATAAGATCTGGAGGAGTCCATTATGGGGTGAGATCCAGTCTTACAGCACTATTGCATATTTCTGAACATTCTAGAAGCTTCTAATCATTTTCCCATGATAACCCATCATAAAATTATTGAGAAATCTAATGAATTTGATATGTGTTGTAAACTTTTGTGTTGCTAATTATTGAGTTTTCTCTTTGCGTTGTGTTAAATTGTTATCTTTTTATTTTTCCCACTGTTCCTATCTTAGTTTCAATACATTTTCTATGTTTATAAAAAGTTTCATTATTATTTGGAAGCTAGAAATACAAAAAAATGACAGTTTCAAATGTGTATTGTAAACTTTTGCAGGGCACTGTATATTTCTGTGGAAATATTCTTTAATCACTTATATTTTCTTTTTATATATACCAATCCTTATTTAGGAAACTTAATGCAATTACAGAGCATATAATGAATAAACTATATATATATATATATATGTATATATATATATATATATATATATATATATATATATATATATATATATAATATGAATGAATGACAAAAGTCTATATTTCATATATATATATATATATATATATATATATATATATATATATACCGCACACACAAACACACACACACACACACACACACACACACACACAGAATTGTGGAAAAAATAAAAATCTAAATTTATTTGTAATTTTGTCAAAAACTGTTTTATTTACATTTCCATCGCCTTAGTGTTGTAAAGTGAATTTTAACTTTCAAATCAAATTTCATTCATTTTTTTTTACATAGGCATCACCACTTATCAAGGCCAAGAGGCCACTCGAGGATAAGAGTTAAAGAGTGTACAGTAGAAACTGGACAATATAGTAATCGTTAGTAATGGAAATTCGGCAAATTGGTTAACTTATATGGAACAACGGCTCATCAAAAACTTGTTTACGTTGGACTTGAAGACAACCATATTGTAGTCAGCTGGAAAGCAGGAAAACGGAAGACAATTCCACAGGCGTGCAGTTCTAAGAAAGAAGCTTTGTTCATGGAATCTACGTTTAGGTTTAGGCACAGATAAAGAGTGTGGGAAATTATTGATAGTGTTTTCTGCTAGACGGCTGTTTCTTGTGAAAGTTTGGCGAGGGGGGGATTGGAGCTCAGCCGACCACTTGCCATGAAAATAACGATAAAGCAGAGACAAACTCGCAACATCTCTTCTGTGAGAAAGAGGTTGCAGGGAAGAGAAAAGGATATCCCCTACGAGGCTACAAAGTCTATCAATCTGTCAATCATTACAAAAAGTAAACTTTTTCTCAGTATCCATTTTAATTTGGAGTTTTGAACGCAATACAAAAATAAATTATTGTAAAAAAACTATTCTTTTATATTTTTAATATATATATTAAAGGCTCCATTCATCTTTACAGACTATGGATCACTGAAGAGTTGCGCAATCTCCAATGATATCACTCCTGATTCAACAGTTTTGATTCCAGCTACAAGTATATAAGTTCAGACCAACTGAAAACAATGCCGAGGTAAGCAGAGAGCACATACAGCGCCTAGTATTTCCAAATACTCACCCATTTGGTATTGGCCAGGCTCATTATTGCTTAACTTTGGAGTTTTGGTGAGAACTGGTGTGTCAAGTGATTATATCATATACATTATACATCTACTTCTGCCTATCTATCTATTATCATATAAAAGGAACTTTGTGTGTGTTTCTGTATGTGTATGAGTTCGTTCGCCATGAACTCGAAAATAGTTGGGCCAATTTTTATGAAATTTCACACGAAGGTACTTTATGTGTCTGCCAGTGTTCTTAGGTTTTATATTAGAATGTCTTTGATAAGTATCAATAATCGAAATAATCTGATGAAAGAAGGAATAGACTATTTTGACCAAAGTTAACACCTTATACAGCCTAACATTACAAGCGCATTTGAGGAGTTTTCTTACCACACAAACCGAAAGGCTCGACATAGGCACGCGTTTGAAATGAATGTTTCTGTTCAGAGCACAATTGAAGCATGATACTTTACTTTTGCATTTTAAACCTTAATTCAAGGCATTATATTTTTAAATAATTTTATAAAATCAACAGTAGGTTCTCTACAGTGCAATTTAGGCTACAATGTATTGTGGACAAAGTCATTGCAGGGAGGCATGTAAAACTTCCTCCCGGTACACCGCGATGGGTCCCTACCTACAGCAGGGTATCAATCGATTTCATTGAAAAATGGGTAATTTTACCGATTTCGATGACAATGAAAATATGGAAGTGTGAAACATTCATTGATCATCATTTAATACCGGGCAACGATGAATCTTCCTGCTAGTATATATATATATATATATATATATATATATATATATATATATAAATAATTTTGATGTTTGAGTGTTTCCTATACAAGGAAAGATTAGAGAATCGTACATAAAGTTTATTCTTATGTAAAATTTACCGTGGAAAACAATGGGAGAGTTCCCAAATCTATAAGTACACAACTAAGGGGGCAACAACTTCCTTAGAACTTTAAATATATCCTATTTTTGATGAAATTTAAATAGTATACATCAAATTTTCTGAGGAAAACAATGGAAGTGGTTCTAAATTCTACGTTATCCTATATACGTAGAATATCTGTTGTACCTCTCACCTCTCAGTGATCCACTGGAAAAAAACACCCTTAAAACTCAAATATGTATATCAAATTTATTTTATGAGTGTTATTTCAACAAATATCTGAATTGTTTCGTTGGGAAAGTATGGAACTGAAGAAATCGAGTATGCCGTTTCAATTCTAACCCACCACCCCCACCCCGACTGTTTACATGAAATCAAAGAATACATTGTTTCTGCGTTTTTAATATAATAAAATGTAAGTAAGGAATTTTGGTATATTTAGTATGTAACGTTTCTCTCTCTCTCTCTCTCTCTCTCTCTCCTTTATATATATATATATATATATATATATATATATATATATATATATATATATATAGGAGACAATAAAATAATGGGGACAACCAAAAGAGTTAGTAAATTATAGAGACAGGGTTGGAGAAATAAGATAAATGTATACAAAAGTAAGACAGATAAGGCATAATATATATATAGGGGTAGCTAGCAGAGCAGAAAGTTCGGTGAACAAAAGAATATCCCGATGGAGACAAATCTCTAGGCCAGGGATTATGCAGGCAAATGCCAAGATTATAGTCTGATAGTCCCTTAGATGCATGACAGGACTGTGTTCTCCCTGTATGGAAGTTCGATGAAACGAAGTGTGTTATTGATGGTAGTGAAAAAGATTTGCAGATTTAAATCAAGAGTTCGCCTTTGAAGGAGATAATGAAGGACGAGAAAATTACCTCTGTCTTAAAAAAGGATTATGAAAGAACTGGGAAATCGTTGGTTCTAGGTTGGTCTTAATATTTCCGCATTTGTCGTGTGTTGTTGTTGTTGTTACATGGTGCCGTAGGTTTTCCTCGGTGTAATGTTATTATATGAAATCCTTGGCGTATGAAAAATACAAGATGTTTGACGTAATAGTTACAAGCAGGAGTGAAGAATCGAAGAATTAGGTTAAATCAACTGGCTGGGGATGAGTTCAGAGGCTTTCAGTGAAGATAGAAAGGTCAAAGTCTGGTGAGTGGTACAGATAAATAGCTGAGTGGAGGCGGGGTTAAAGGTATACGCTAGGGGCTAGTGGAAAGGGGGTGATGGACCATAAAGGATAGTTGGGGGGGTTTAATGAAGAGGTGGAGGTCTGGGGGTATGCGTGTAGGAGGGTGCATTTGATGGAAATGAAAGTCATTTGCCATGGTCGTTAAATTTTAGTTAATTTAAATATAAATAATTCTGGTTTAAATGAGTTAGAAGTATTCTTTGTTATTGTATGAGTTTATGTGTGTTTAAACATATAGTATAAAGTGGTTGAAATTTGTTCTATTTGTATTGGGGTTTTAAATTTTGTAGGGGTGAGGGGAATACTATTTTTCGGTGTGAGGGTTGAAGTCGGGGGAAGATTGTAAGTTACTTGCATATTAAGATTTGGCTTTAAATCGAGAAGGCGATTTGAGTATAACTAGCGCTTATTGGGGGTGAATGCAAGCACCTTCTCTGAATACATGCACCTTCTGTAAGTGCTATTGTGCTCTCGATTACCCTTGTTGATAATAATAAGATTTTAATGTAAACCCTCCATCGATACTACACAGCTTACATACGGATAAACTAGAACCACCGCCCAACCTACCCTATATCTTCGAGGAATGGTGCAACTTCTCCAAGTGATGTTACCTTAAGTAACAACATGAAACTGAATACTCTACCAGAGGAATTGTTGTTCTGGATTCCAGTAAAACCAAGAGACTACATAAAAGGTATACTAAACCATATTTTAGTGGTCATTTGGGGAGAGGAAAATTACATTCCCAACTTCTTTACAAACTCAGTGTTTTTTTTTTTGTTTTTTTTTTTATACATAGGCATCACCACATTATCAAGGCCAAGAGGCCACTCAAGGATAAGGGTTAAAGATTGTACATTAGAAATTGGACAATATAGTAATCATTAGTAATGAAAATTTGGAAAATTTGATAACTTATATGGAACGGCTCATCAAGAACTTATTTACTTTAGACTTGAAGACAGCCATATTGTAGTCAGCCGGAAAGCAGGAAAACGGAAGACAATTCCACAGGCGTGCAGTTCTAAGAAAGAAGCTTTGTTCATGGAATCTACGTTTAGGTTTAGGCACAGATAAAGAGTGGGGGGAATTATTGATAGTGTTTTCAGCTAGATGAGTGTTTCTTGTGAAAGTTAGGTGAGGGGGGACCATAGACTGAAGCTCAGTCGAACACTTTCAATGAAAATAACGATACATCAGAGACAAACTCGCAACATCTTTTCTGTGAGATAGAGGTTGCAGGGAAGAGAAAAGGACATCTCCTACGAGGCTACGAAGTCTATTTTGAACTCTATCAAGGCAGGACAAGTCCTTTCTAGCAGCTCCTGCCCAGATGTGGCAACAGTATTCCATCCTTGGACGTACCTGGCTCTTATATAGATAGAGAATTGCATCAGCAGTGAGATATCTACCGGATCGATAGAAAGATCCCACCATTTTTCCAGCGGCCTTGGCAACAGATTTGATGTAAGTGTTCCATTTAAGATCAGGAGTAATGGTCAAGCCCAGAAGCTTGTCAAAACTTGAGGCCTCCTGAAGACGAGAGCCATTCATTTCAATTGATGCCAGATGTGGATCAGAATGTTGATGATGTAAAGAGAGAAGCTTGGTTTTAGATGCATTAAAAGTAACCAGCCACTCCTTACCCCATTGTACTACGTGCTCAAGATCAGAGGAGAGAGAATGGGAGAGAACTTGGTCGTTTACTGTCTTAGATGTGCTACCATAAATGGTAGTGTCGTCAGCATAGATGTCTACAAATGATGTAAGGATGTGATTTGGAAGATCATTAATATGTTTGAGAAGTAAAGAACTTTACTGGAATATTCAGATATCTACGTGTCTCATATAGAGATCAATTGTTGGTCGCAGGAAAGGGGGCCTCTTGATTTATGAGAACTTCAACTGAAGTAAAATAATAATAAAAAACCCCGACTATTCTTAAATATAGGTCTATTCACATATTCGATTTGTACGTGAAAATAATGGAAGTAGTTCTGCGTTTCAAGCAACTCCTTAAAAGAGTTAATGATGCTTTTAGACAATGAAGTTAATCTATGCATAAGCGATAACACATATCTGAATAGTCCAATTGTAGATATATCTAACTGACACTACCAAGTTGAAATAAACTCTTCTTAATATAATGTTGCATATGATGCTATCCCACATTGTAACCCGAGCGACTCCGAGTAACCATGCTAGTCGTAACTAAAGCACCATAATTGCTAAAAATAAAATATATAGTGACTTTTATTTAGAAATAAACATAAGAAAAAACAGAGCAAGACTTATCACACACGATATAATAAATTAATGTTTTCGAGACTCGTAGAAAAACGGGAAATTATCGGCAAATGAAACATCTCAGACAAGTAAGCTTAACTTCAGTGAAAGAACGTAATTATTTGGGATTCTAAAATGATGTTCACAATGTCTATCTCGTGAATATTCGGGATAATTAGGAAAGAGGTTAACGCTAAGTATAAATCATCATATTGTCAACGAGACTACTCCAACCATAGGACAGCATTATATAATTCAGGCAAGAATAAGTATATATAATACCTCAGGGAGATGAACGCTTCTGCCTTACACAATTCTAGAGCACGCTTGGATAAAATGTAGAACCTGTTAACCTCCCTCTAATATTCTGGAAGGTTACCATACAGGGGGTAGATAGTTGAAGTTCTTCAGCTGTGGTGAAGGCACTACATGTAGGAAAAAAATAAAAACAAATCGGATAGAGTGAACCGACTGACCCTGTATGGCAGTCTTCTGACGATGATGTCACAAACAAAATTTGTCATGAGCCAGCACGGAAGTAGTTAAGCTCAGAAAACTGTCATGATAATGTTCGTGTCAGTGCACAATATGGTCTAACCGAAGATAATAATACATAAATTATTTTATCTATAGATATGTTTCGTTGTCTATATGAATCGTCAGTGTGGCTAGGTGCAATGAGATTCAAAACTCTTTGCAAAATGGGAAAACATTCGTCATTTTGTTACCGTTTGGTTTAAATTTGCTTTTTTTTTTACATGTGAGTCACCACTTAAGGCTAGAAAGCCTCTCAAGGATAAGGATTAATGAGTGTATGGTAGTCACAGAGACAACATTGTATTAATAGTTAGTGGTATAAATAGGGTAGAAATCAATTATTTAGAGAGGGTGGCTAAACAAGAACTTATTCACATTGGAATTGAAGATGACCATATTGTAATCAGTTGGAAAGTAGGTCAATGGAAAAGAATTCTATGGGCAAGCTGTTCTAGGAAAGAAGCTTTGTTCATGGAATCTGTGTTTAGATTTAGGCACAGATAGAGGATGGGAAAAATTGTTGATGGTCGTTATAGCGAGACCAATGTTTTTTTATTTGTGACATTTTGACAAAGGGCGACCATAGATTGAAGCTCAGACGATCATTTGCCATGAAAATAACGATAGAGCAGAGACAAACTTGCAAAGTCTCTTCTGTGGGAAAGTTGTTGCAGAGAAGAAAAAAAGGTTTAGAAGCCGATTTTTAACTCTGTCAAATCAGGATAATATGTTATTTAATTAACAGGAAATATTCCGCAGTAAAGAAAAAAAGTAACTACTTATTTCCTAAATGTTGTGTTTTTACGAACTTACAATTAGCTGATAGATTTAATTAAAATTTTAATCATAATAAATTAGAAAATAATACCTTCTAGCTTTTCCTGATAATTTAATTGGCATTATATTTTGTGTAAACTTACTTCCAACTAGATCCAGAAATAAGAAACCTTAGAGTGCAGAACTAACCTCCTCTTTTTTTTCTGCCAAAAAACATGGCGACTTTTGCACCTGAATAAGGTCGAAGGTTACATCAATCGAAACGTTGTGTAGATAACACTCAATATGAGAACAATTGTCCGATAAATCCAATTAATACAAAAAAAATATTAATAATATTCAAATAAAAACTTCAAAAGATTTAGATTATTAAATAGGTTGCCTTGATGGGTTTATATTGTAAACGAAATAACCAAATGAGAAAAATGGTGCTTAAACTGGGTCGTGGGGGGGGGGGATCACAAAACATTGTTTGCCTCATCATGAATCATGTAATTGAAATAACTTTAGCTTCATCAAAACTTTTAAGTTTATATTCTTTAACATAAAGCGATCAATTACTTTTTATGCTCTCAGAAAGATAAAGTCTTCAAATATTAAGTTAATTTCCTTCTGAGCCAGCCGTAACTTTTTATTAGATTTCCATACGCAGTAATTACCTCTTAAAACATCTCTGGCATATAAGGTTTAACTTGCAGTTTCTGTTCATTTATAAGTATCTTTTTTATTATTCTTTTTCACCCTAAAACAAGGCATATTGCCACGAGGAAGTAATGGGTTCCTATTTGGGATCATGCATAACAAGAGTGTAGGGAGTTGAGCAGTGAGTTGTCTGTTCATAGTGCATTTAAACTTGTACAGGTTAGTATTGTCAGAGAAGCAAGAAACAGAGAAGGAATTTGTAGTTTTTGAAATGTAATAAAAAAATTAATACAAACCAGTGGCGAGGAGCAAACCCGACATCTTTCATGTGCAGGTCGGGAGTCTGCCAATAGGCTACATCCACACTGCCCACAGCGACGGTTGGGGTTCTCCCGACGGCTATAGAAAACAGACCAATAGGTCATTCAGCATCAGTTGATGAGGATTGCTCTCATCGCACGTTTTGTCCATGCTCGGGATCATGTTCTGTCAATTTGATGGTGTCTCTTTGGCAGACGTGAGTTCTGTCGGATGTGCATTGGATTTTCAAAATACTAACGTATTTAACCACAAGCTATTTCGGCAGAGAACAGATCATGGAATCCAAGATGCTAAGATTAAGCAAAGATGTGATACTACGTTTTAGTGGAGAAGGTGATGTAGTAGGATAAATAAATAAGGTAAACTTGGTAGCTAAGCTACAACATGTGCCAGACCTTGCCAGTTTTATTCCACTTTTTCTACCTGGAGATGCGCTCGCCCTCTATCTTGAGATGAGTAATTAAGAACAAGAAAATGTAGAACAGATAGAAATGAGACTAGTGGCCACATTCACCGAAGGGCCTAACGAAAAGCTACAATTATTCAAATGGACAGCTGAATCAGTTGATGTTTACGTCAATGCAATCAAAAGATTGGCTTGACTAGCCGGATACCTAAGGAGAAGACTGGATCATACAGACAAACTTGCTTTTATAATGGAATTCCCAGACGATGTATCTATGGCACTATAACAGCTATCTCACGTAGAGAGAATGGACGTTAGCAAACTGATACCAACTGTATGGCTTTTAGTCAGCAAAAGAGTTTGAAAGACTGGGACATTGGCAGCAAGTGCACAAAGTAATGAGAAAAACAAGGCACGGATAAAAAACAATGATTAGTTGAAAAAGAAGCGCCCTTAATATGCTATCTAGGAATTGGTGAACTAGAAAAATTGTATGGCATGTAACGCATGGAAGTGAAAAGAACATTATATTTGGTGCGGAAAGTTGATCCCCATATGAAATGGGAAGAAATTTCAGAAGATAGTTAAGAACTGTGTTCAGTCTCAATCGAGCGATTCCAACCTAAATATACATAATCCTGGGGAAATTGAACTTTCGAAGAATTGGACAAGATTAGTTATTGACATAATACACCATCGTTGGATGAGCGTACTTGTCAATGATTGACTGTAGACCAAGTAGACTGGCGATATTGAGGGAGTTACATGCAGAATTTGCGTCTGCAATTGCAACTGAATTAGAAAAGGTGATGTTTGAATGAGGTCCAGTAACAGAGGGGATAATGGATAATGGCAGTGCTTTTTGCTCTTCCAGAATATGCTAAAAAAACTGGAAGATAAGAAGTTATTACAGGGCAGCCTATAGACTTGGAGGAAATCGAATAGTGGAGCAAGATCATCGGACAGTGAAAATAATAGCTAAGAGAGGAAGGATATCACCTGAAGAAGCCACATTCGTGTACAACATGGCTCCTAAGGTCGTACAGAAAGAGGGCACAGTGCCACACAGATCAATTTTTAATTATGAATGGAAGCATCCAAGAGATATGTCTCCAGAAATTGATGAGCAAGGACCAGCCAGAATCCAAATAGGAGAAAAGATTTGGATGAAACCTTCTAATGCACGATGTACGACGCAATGGCGAAGAGGGGTGATTACAGGAGTGCAATCCCCTAACAACTTGAGTATCAATCGAATGTCATGACATATTTTAGACTTAAGGCGCATGGTCTATGTAGATGATAAGGATGTTGGTGCTGAGCCAGACAGTAATAAAGGTGAATCAGTGCCGCTGCAAAGACCACAGAGAAAACGCAATATGCCTATTTGGGCATGGGATTATGTGGTATAAAATGATCTTTAATGTTCATGGAGGCGTATAGTCTAAAATCTAATTAAAAAATTAATACAAACCTGCAACGAGCAGCGAACCTGAGACCTTTCGGTTGCAAATTGGGAGTCTGCCAATGGGCTATATCCATCCTGCCCACAGCAATGGTTGGGTTTCGCCCGATGGCTATAGAAAATGGACTGATAGGTCATTTGGCGTCAGTTGAGGAGGATTATTCTGGTCACATGCTGCTGCGTTTGTGCACGGGATCGTGTTATATCGATTCAACGGTGTTGCTGAGGATCGTGTTCTATCAATTCAATGATGTTGCTTGGGATCGTGCTTTGTCAATTCAATGGTATATCTTTGGCAGACGTGAGTTCTGTCAGATGTTCATTGTATTTTTATAATACTAACATATTTAACCACAGATATCCAAAGTCTAGCAGTCCAGGGGAATAAGCTATTAGGGTAGGTTTTCTGGCATCTAGTGAAGGGGTGGGATTTTGCAGCTTGTCGGATTAGTCGAGAGTATGTATATCAAGGAAGCACAATTGCTATAAGTTCATCAGAGCACATTTCATTAAAGTTCTCGTAAAGCAGGTACAGGGATGCAACATTGCTATGATGAGACAGGTTGGAGATTGGCAGATAGTGCAGGACCTATTAGATTTGAGACTCGTTTTTGGACCCTGTCTAAGAGTGAGTGACAAGTGATGAATCCCAACTAGCATTAAGGTAAAAATGCTATTTCGTATAAATCATTTGTACAAAGGTATCACAAATAAAATTAACAAATAAATTACATCTACAAAAACACAATGCATTCAAGTACTAGATCAAGTTAGCTCATTGATAGAGGTTCAGACTTCAGTCTCTGGGATCCTAGTTTAGAATCTCCTCAGGTTCAGCCACGCTGATGAGTTGTAAATGATGAAACATGTATCCGTGGATAATTAAATTTTTAATATATATATATATATATATATATATATATATATATATATATATATATATATATATACAGTCCTGGTCAAAATCATAAGACCACTTAAGAAAGTAAGCATTTATGCATAATATCGAATTTTTAATCAAACAAATAGTTGAAACCATTGCCAAAAGGGAAAATATGATGGAAAAAAATGAAATCTGCTTCATTCGAAACCTTAACCCTGATCTAATAATTATTTTTTAAAAAACAAACATTTTCACCTGGTGAAAATGATAAGACCACTTTAATAAAATCGGCTAGTTTTGAAAAAAATGAATACGAAAAGCTTTCTATGTTACTAAAAGCAACTTGTTAGTGGATAAAAAACATCTTACTAAATTATAAATGGCAAAAGGGAAACCATTATCAGAGTTTGAAAGACGAAGGATCTTTGAGCTTAATAGGGGTGGACTCTCCCATAGATCCATTGCAAATGAAGTGAATCGTAGCACAACGGTCATCACAATTTTTTTAAGAAATCCAGATCAATATGGGCACAAAAAGACTCCAAGTCGACCCCCCAAAAAAATAACCCCATCACTGGATCGCCGTATTGGAAGAAGTTTAAAAAAAACTCCAGTATGAGCTCAAGTCGATTGAAAAGCCAAACAGCAGCAGAATGTAATCCTAAAACCATCAGAAGGCATCTGAAAATGAAGGGTTTCAATCATTTAAAGCGACTGCAGAAACCACGTCTTCTTAAACAGCACAAAACTAACCGACTATGCCGCTAAATACCAGACTTGGGATGAAGAGAAGTGGGAAAATGTAATTTTCTCCGATGAGAAAAAGTTTAATCTAGATAGTCCAGATGGATTTCAACACTATTGGCATGATAAAAATTTGCCCAAAGAGACTTTTTCAACTCAGCATAGTGGAGGAGCGTCTTTAATGATCTGGGGTGCTTTCTCATCAGCTGGGACCCTAAAGTTGCAAGTAGTGAAAGGCCAGCAAACATCATTGAAGTACATTTCAATGCTTGAAAATGCTTCTATCAGGACTGAAGGTCCACGTCTGTGTGGAAGAAATTGGATTTTCCAGCAAGACAACGCTGCAATACACACTTCTCGACAAGCACGAGAATACTTTTCTTCAAATAAAATAGAATTGTTAGCTCATCCAGCAAATTCTCCGGACCTCAATCCCATTGAAAATCTTTGGGGATGGATGGCAAAAGAAGTGTTCAAGGATGGAACCCAGTATGATTCGATAAAGGAACTTTCTGATTCAGTTTTCAGTACGTGGGATAAAATTCCTTCGCAACTAATAAAAAACTTAGTCACAAGCATTCCGAAGAGAATTTTTGAAGGAATTCGTAATAATGGAGGCTTTTTAGTAATTTATAATCGCCTTTTGTTAGATAAATTATCAATGGTCATATCATTTTGACCAGGTGAAAATGTTTGTTTTTTAAAAAATAATTATTAGATCAGGGTTAAGGTTTCGAATGAAGCAGATTTCATTTTTTTTTCATCATATTTTCCCTTTTGGCAATGATTTCAACCATTTGCTTGATTAAATATTCTATAATATGCGTAAACGCTTACTTTCTTAAGTGGTCTTATGATTTTGACCAGGACTGTATATGTTCGTCATTCAACGGTCAATCTTAGAGTGGCTTTTGATAAGCAGTAACTCATTAATAAAAAGACCATCGCATTGTTAATTTTAATACCAAGTGGAAATGTCTAATTGAACTAAATACTAGTTATATATCATGCATAAGTTTATGAAGTTTTGTTTGAAAGAACATCCGGGACACAAAAGAAACTGTTTGTAGACAGAATTAATTCTATAAAAATACACTTTGTAACGAATAAAAAAAATCCATGGATGACTTTAGTTTTTTTGTTTTGTTTTGTTTTTTTTTTAATAAAAATTTACCCAAATAAGTTTATGTTTGAGAAATATGAAGTATCAATAATCATGAAAAGCGTCTGAAGTTTATGTTGTTGTCTTGTTTTGTTTTGTAAAGGACACGTCTCAACTATAAAAAGTAAATAAAAAAGGAAGTCATATTTGTAGACGGGAGTGATTCTATAAAAATAATGATCAAACAAATGTAGGGATAGCTTCAGTTTTATTAAAAAAAAACAAAAAAACAAACAAGATAAGAAAATGTTACTCAAAACATCTTCTGCTGAATATTTGTGTTGAAGTAGAATTTAAAAACAAATCTAAATAAATAAAACGAGAAAGTTGTTGTTTGAAAACTTTTAGGTGCCATTTTAGTAATCAATACAGGGCAATAAGTGCCGTCTGAAAATATATTCTGAAGCATAATCTGTTATTCTCAAATGTTTTTTCTAATAAAAAAAAAACGAGTTCTGAAGAGAAACAGAGGAAATTTTTATAAGAAGCCTAATTTTTCCGGTGACCGGGTAATAATATTTTTATTGTTACATCAATCATATGGCATGGGAAATGCACAATAAATTTAAATAAAAACGAATTAATATGTATAAGTATAAATAATAAAGTGAGTATTTTAGTATTTTTGTAATAATGGCTATTCTCATATTCCATGAAACTGAAATGTGAAAGAAAGCATTTCAAATAGAACATCAGGACAGCCGGAACTTGAACTGGATGGTCATTATTTAGATTGAAAAATAAAGAGTACATAAAAGGTATTAGGAATAGCGTCAAAATAAAATACAAGCGGTGTTAGGTTCAAAGAAGAATCCCATGAATCTAAGGATGAAAGTAATAATAGCTCTTTTCTGTATGTTTGAAAAAAAAAATGTAAAAAAAATTAATAAAGGATGAAAAGAATGCATATTTTTTTAAATATGCACCATGAATTAGCCTAATTTGTTGGTAGAACAGCTTAGCATATGCATATTTTGGTCCGAAAGCTATAATAGTCAACGAAATAGAGGAAAATAATTTTATTTAATTATAAATATGATGAAAAGATACAGAAAAAATTGATTGGCTGAGCACGATCGTGGCTATCAAGAGAAGATGGTTAGTGAACTGAAGAATCACGTGATACATGACTAAGTGGCATCTATGCAACTTTTTAGCATTGTAATATTTTCTGTCTTCATGTTGCTCAAAATGGACAATTTTATCTTGAGCGAGAAGTATGTTTGATATTTTAAAGCTATTTTCATTTTTCGCTAGAGAGTGGTAAAGTAAGTTATTAAAAAAAAAATGTAAAACTTGAAGTTTCTTGACCTTAATAACAGTGTCAAAATAAAAAGTTATAACTTTCATGTTATTTTGTTAGCTTTTTTTTACTGTAAGACAAATAATTTTAAATGAGAATATTTTAAGTCAATTCTTTTAATCTCCACGTATAATAAAACGATTGTAGAAATTCCCCTCTGGGCCAAAGTATCGTAGGTTTACAACAGCAGATGCCACATGCAAATTCAAAACATCCAGTATCTTATATAGCTTTTTTAGACACATTCAGTTGTGATATTAAAATACTACATTGCACCCTACAAGCAACACCATCACAATTGCAACATCTTTAGAGTAAGGAGTCCATATTATTCTCTCTAAATATTTATTCCTACTACCAGTTGTCACTGAAACGAATTCTACACTTTCCACAGATTCTGTGATTATACCGACCATAACTAATTATTACTTACATAGACCTAACGTAATCTTTCCACTTTCCGATTCATAAATAATAAAGGTTCCCTTACCAAAGTCAATCAATTCTGATTGGCTAAGCTCCAAAAATTCTCATATTCCATAATGCAATTCTTCGCTTTATAAATCAATGCTTACTAATATTAAAATATGGCGTCACTAAGAGACATATTAAGATGGCTTTGTCAAAACAAAAAATAAATAGAACAGCTCTTGCAATCGACTTCATATACTATTAAACACAGTATTATATTATTCAGATTCTTCAGACTATTGTTCTCATCTTAAGTTTTATTTTCACAACGTTTCCGTCGATGTAACCTCCAACCTCCTTCAGGTGTATCTTTTCGAACTCGCCAATCTTTCTGACAAACTCTGGAATCTGCACAGAATTTAATCATGGAGGTAGCATGCTATCATTGCATCAGTCATGACTGAGTATAAGTTTATTAGTAATTCACAATTGCATTTTGAATGTCGCCTGCACTGAAGACTGAACCTTCAACCTCTGAAAAAGTGTAATTTACAACTGAACTTTACCAAGTACTTTATTCACTATATCACGAATCCTTGTGAACAGTTTTCTGGAGAATCCAAATAATACAAATACGAAAAATCAATTCCCATCTCAAAAATTCAAAAACATAATTGGAGTTGGGTTTTTTTTTTTGCTTTATTAGCAAATAATCAAGAGTTAGTTTTTTTTTTCTTTTTCTTTTTTTAGCCGGCTCCCATTCTCTAGAGCTAACTAGATGCATTGTTAAAAATATGCTCAGATTGTATAAAAAGTAAAATTACAATAGTAAAGTAACAAAAATGAAACCGCTCAAAAACGAGGTAAAGGTTTTAGAAGAAAATAAATTTCTAAAGATGGGAATGCTTATTGGTCAGCTGTTGGCTTGCTCAACAAATCTGTTAACAGTTCAGTCTCCATTTAAAATAAAAGCTTCAGTTTATTTAAAAGTCAAATCTCTTTTTGCAATTGACAACTGATCAACAAGCGAGAAGATTTGATCGGCGGCCATTGGGGATTTGATCTCTGAAAGATGCTCACCTTTGCTTTGCTCACAAAGATTAATGCAGATAATTAGAAAGAACGCTGCAAAAGTTTCAATCCACCCGGGAAATCAACTTTTCCTTACACGTAATGCCAGACAAGATCAGTGTCGTCATTTGGCAGTGAATCACAGGCAACAGAATTTCCTTGAAAAGTGATACCTCCAAAGTGATTCAAAGAACAGCACACTCCTTTCTTTCTTTTTCTTTAATACAAAATCGATATTTAAAAATAAAGGTCAGATCAATACTTGGTTCAAATATTAAACTGATGTGATCTGTTACTACAGTTGTCAGTATAGAATATTATACTCCAATTATCAATAGAATTGTTTAAAACTAACTATACCTACACAGCCTTTTCCGGGTGTCTCTTTTTTTCCTTTTTTAAACCATGCCATTTGTTTTGTTGAATTTAATTATTGTCCTATCATTTGGATAGTAAATTTTTACTTGGATTATTTGGACTACATTTCTCATATAGGGTGTTATTCTCACAACGTTTCGGCTGATATAAACTCCGACCTTCTTCATTGGGACACCGTCCAGAATATAAGTTAGGATTTGAATTAACTATAAACTGTTAATTTTTTTATGACTAAAAATTAAAAGCAACAATTGATATGCAATCAGTATACGTCTACACAGGTTTCCACTTACGTATCATGAGCAGTACAAAAAAACGTCATAGTTGATTGTACATCCATACGCGTTGAACTTATATTTAGCTAATACAATGACTGTGGTTTTGTTTAGTTTTCAGGTTATTTAATGCCGACTCTAGTAATTCTGAAAAAAGTTTTTATACTTAGTTCTTTATATTTTAATATATCTAATCATGGTTTTTGGTTGTTTGGTAGAGGAAAGTTGCTTTTTTTTGTTGATCTTTTTTTAATTTTGCAGAACCTGATTGAGTTTTGCAATGGGAAAAGAAAACAATCAATAAAATTTGTTTGTTGCATTTTAGATCTGGGATTACTATTACGATATATTAAAATGAAGACTATATAAAAGTGAATTCAAATTGTTTCGTTCCTCTTGTGCCTTACTTCTGACATCCTTTAAGAGTAGTGAATTTTAAACTTTAAAGATTAAGTAGGTTTAAAGGAGGAAGTTGAGGAGGGGTCATGTGTCTCCCTAGGATCTCTCTCTCTCTCTCTCTCTCTCTCTCTCTCTCTCTCTCTCTCTCTCTCTCTCTCTCTCTCTCTCTCTCTGGCAATATTTCAACGAGGAAAGACGTTTTAGCATGCTGTTTTCAAGTAGAGACAGCGCGCGTCCAGCGGCTGATGTGATGAGATGGGTTATCTATCGATCTATCTATCTATCTCATTCCTATCACCCACACATGCAAAGTTTCCGTTTCGGACTTTTTGAATAAACCTTTTTATAAACTAAATAAATCTTGCTGCGAGTTTATCAAGAGATGAAAAATCTGTGCTCACAACAATTATGGCGGCATCAACAATGGCGACGAAAGCGACGACACAGGATATGAAAGATTTATACATCTATTGGAAGGCATAATACAAATCAACGTCCTTTAAGAGCATAGAAATATTTATGAGAGAATTTGATGAAATTAGAAATAGAAAAGTTGGGTTGAATAAAAATAACACTTTAACAAAGTGTTAGCCAGCAGAAGAAGGAACGGGGAGAAAAACAATGTAAAAGAAACAAGTGAAAAAAATAGAATTAACTATTGAGTAACTGACTATCAATTTAATGGTTGTTGGTTCGATCCTGGGCTTGGGATAGATGCTGGTCTAGCCACACTGATAGCAAGACAGTCTGTCTGTGAGACCATAAAACCGCCACCATTCTTGGCTTAAGCACTCTTGGTAATGATATTATCTGCTACTACTTTAGTATAATGCAAACCTATTTGTAAATAAAAGCAAATGGAATCCTATGGGAGTGACAGTCAATGTTTTTTATTAAAGATTATTAGATTATCATTGTCAACAGCATCGATCCCGTGGTCTGTTGAGTAGTGCTACTGTTTATCAACTTGTCTAACTGTGATACAGCGAAACAGTATGTCTGTGGATGATATTTATATAAGAGAAATATTGATAGGTACCTCACACTGTTAAGAGATGAAATTTGGTCAATTATAAATGGTTTCGACAATATTGAAGATTTGATTTTTATGCAAGATGATGCTCCTCCACACTTTGCTATTGTTGTTTGTGAATGGCTGAATTCCCAATTCCCTGGAAGATTGATGGGTCGTCACGGTTCGCACGAATGACATTTTCTCAAGGGTTGGCTGAAAAAGCATGCCTACTCAACCAAACCAAGAAATTTAGAAGAACTTGAAGGGCGAATACGTGAAGTTATGACTACCATTCTGCAAGAGTTCCTTGTGAAATCAACTGATGCGATTCCTGCTTGACTTGAAAAGCTATTGGCGAATGGAGGCGCCTATATTAAATTTTAAATAAAAATCCATGGATTATATTTTCTTATCATATCCATTAATTGTATGTATTTTAAAATTGGGAGTTACTTTTCAGTCACCCTGTATGTCTTCTTCTTATATAATAAAAGAGGTTCTCTACACCGCGTGTATTTATACTTTTTTCTACTTTCCTGGGTCGACTCCATCATTAACTGGCAAGTGATGACATACACTTTGCCTACGCTTTACCCCGACACAAATAATGACTTCTCCCTCTTCCTATCCCTCAAAATCTCATTCGGACATTCCAGAATGAACGAAATCTCATTCATAAACGAACACTCTAGAGATTACCACAATCATAGCCTCCCTGAGTAGAATCATTACATATTAAATACCCCGATTACAAACTTCAGCATCTCGGAAAAAAAACATGATTCGCACTTCATTTAAATTATTACCAGTATTATGTTTGTTAATATCTTACTAACACAGTAGGAAACAAATTCTAGATTTATTGCTCATTTATCGTGTTAGTTACCAAATCGAAATTGGAGTTGCATATTTTTCTTTCTGCTTACTTTTACTTCATTAACAGTGACAAATAATTATCATTTATATTTCACTTCAGTACTAAAGTTACAGTAACAAATCATTATTAATTATAGTTTATTTTAGTAATAAAGATAAAGAGACAGTAATTCGTTTTTACTAAACGGTTATTAGCGACGCTATAGAAAAAACATTTCGTCTCATTTTGTTTACGCGTTGTCGATTCGATTTTTTAGTTTATAAGTTTAACCTATAACTGGCTAAAATTAATTCACGTTATTATTTCGCATGTTCAGATGTGGTTAACAATTACTATAAATTATCCTTTTTAGTAATAAAGATACCGCAGTAATATTTCGTTTTTAATACGCTATTACTACGGACGCATGGGATAATATTTCGTTTAATTTTGTTTTCGAATTTCCTATTCGATTTATACGATTACATGTTTGTTTATATACACAAACTATAAATTGTTCGTTTAATTTTGTTTTCGAATTTCCGATTCGATTTATAATTTTGCAGGTTTTTGTATATACAAAAACTATAAATGGATAAAATTACATCACGCTATTATTACACATGTGAAGCTGCGATTAAAATTTAATTTAACTTAACCACGCTAAATAAAAAACAAGGGCAAATATGAATATTTTTCCACCTTCGACCAATCCTTAAAAAATAATCACTTGCAGGGGTGCTGAAAACAAAAGTCACATTTAAAATTCCGGCAAACAAGTAGTTTAACATATATGAAGAAATGTTAATTTCAAAAAAGGTTTTCAGGGTTCTTGAAAACGAAAAGAACATTTAAATTTCCGGCAAACAAGTATTTTGAAAAATATTAAAAAAATGTTAATTTAAAAAAGTAGGGGATCACTTGTATATGATAATTTAACGTACAATGACCACACACTTTATGGTAACCTTTGGGTGGGTGGTGGAGGTCAGCGTACAATGAACACAATTTCATGTAAACTGCGCAAGTGTTGAACAATGCAAAGTACAATTTTGAGTAATTATTTTTACATTGGGGAGGAAAGGGTCTTTTGTAAATATTCTTCCATCTTACGATTGAATAAAAAAAAAATAACGTGAAAGTTAACTTTAACCTGAAAACACTAATTACATTTAGCGCGGTACCAAAAATGCATAAGCACCAAATTTTAAAGTAGATATTGATCTTGGTTGCATATAATGGCAGAGCACGATACCATCGTGCAACTTTTAAATAGGTTTTTCCAGTTAAATTCATGTTTTACGATATTTTTTCTCACATTGTAAGGCTGAAGCACAGATTAGTTACTAAACATCATCCCCATGTAAAAAAAAATGGCTTTCAGAATAATAACATTATTATTTCAGCTTTTCGTATGATTACATTTTAAATAATAACGTGATTAAATTTAACCCATTTAAAGTTTAGGAACCAGATTCACTAGTGTTTGTTATTAAATAAACCGTTCTGTTTATAATATTTACTTTTACAGCTTATTTAAAATGGTCACTTTTTTAAGGAGCATTTACATTTATATTTGGTAACATACAGGTGACTACAGGAATTTAGTTCCCTTTAAGGAACACAGGATTCGATAGTTTTTTGTCACCATAACTCCAGTCTTGTCAACTAAAATACCTTGACCTGAACTTTACCCGCAACCATACCCTGAAAAATACCCTGAACCTTCTAGCAAATTTTGTGACAACCCCACCCCAGACACAAAATGGGGTGTCTATTCTGAAAGCCATTTTTAACATGAGAATGTTGGGAGTTGGTAATCGCAAAAACAACAGCCGTATTTTAGATTTTCACGTGGGGTGAGGGCATGCTACCATGGGGCAACGTCGGTTAACTGGTCCTGCTAGTGTATATATACCCAGCGTTGCCCGGTCGAAACATATTGCTTGGCGGAAAGATTAGTCACATACTATTTAAGATGCATCGAATACTGTTACGAAAAATGATCACATGTTGGGTTTAGGGAAGCATAAAACACATCCATATTGGTTTATGAAAATCAAATGCGAAGTAACTTTCATAGCTTAAACGGGAAATAACCCCCATAGCTTAAATAAAAAAGCTTACTTCCGGTTTTAAACGCAACTGTTGTCAGCTATTGGTAATAATTTAAATTTAAAAAATTAAATAAAATATAAATTAAAAACAAATTAAATGAATTAGCTTTAAATAATATTTCTAAACAGAACAATTAAAACGATTCTATAACAACAAACAATAAAATCGATCTAATCATTAAAATCGATTTTCTTAAACGTAATATGCAAATGCGGGAATTCATTGAATGTAGCTTTCTTTTGAATACACGCTGTATATAGAAATCATACTGGAATAAAAGTGTATTCCAGTATGAAAATTAATTTGTGAAACGGTGTACGTTTTGTATATGTTAATGAAATGTGATAAACAAACAGGAATACGAATTAATTATAAAACAAGATTCAAGCAAGCAAGGACGGTCTTGTATTATATATATATATATATATATATATATATATATATATATATATATATATATATATATATATATATCACTGCTAGTCTAGTTAATAATAATTCGACTAGCTTTTATGAAAGTTAGGGAAATATGAATGTTAAACTTTTCAAAAAGTTGATTATATAGCGCACGGTTAAAAAAAAAAGTATTTATTATATAATTATAATTAAAATTCAATAAAATAATTGTTTTTATCATTTTATAAAATAAAAATAATTTTTTGATATTTTACCGTAGAATAAATCGATAAAAACAAACTGAATCGAAATTACTAAATTTGTTCTCGGTTCTTTACGAATGGCAGTAAAAGGAACTCTGACTTTGCAAGGGAATGCTCATCCTCACTCATCAGAAATATTACTAAGCAAAATGAAATATCGATTATATCAAATATGTAATCGATAAAAACAATTGAAACTATACTTTTGAAACATAGCTGGAATTGAACTAAATATTGTGATTGAAAAGATTGAATCTTGATGTTTTTTCACTAAGGAGTCACCACTTATCAAAACCCAAATGCCATCTGAGGATAACAATTAAATGAGACTGGATGGAGAGACAACACCGTGATGATTGGTAATGATGGTGGTGATTGGGCAGATTTTGATGAAGAGGATGATTCAACAAGTATTTATTTATATTGAATTTAAAAATGAACATGTTGCAGTTAACTGGGAAACAGTCCCATGGTATTGTGTTCCACAGTCCTACAAAAGAAATTTTGCTCATGCAAGTTTCGTTTAGTTTTAAGTAGAGAAAGAGAGAGAGAGAGAGAGAGAGAAAGGAAACTATTAACAGTGGTTGTAGCTAAGCAAGTTTTTATTGTGAATGTTTTACGGAGGTAGAGGAAGACCATAGAGTGAAGCTCAGCCGAGCACCTGCCATGAAAATAAGGATAGAGTAGAGAAAGACTAGCGATGTCTCTTCTGTGAGAAAGATGGAGTAGCGAGGAGAAAAGGGCAACACCTACTAGATTTTTTTTTTGTCAAGGCAAGAAAAAGTGCTCTGACCAGCACCTTCCCAGATATGGTAGTGATACTCTATCTGAGGAGGTAGTTGGCTCTTTTGTAGGTAAAGGATTGCATCTGCTGAAGCGATATCATGATCCAACCAATTTTTCAATGGCCTTGGCAACGGAGTTGATGTAAGTCTTCCATTTTAAGTCTGGAGTGAAGGTCAGTCCCAGAAGCTGGTCAAGGCAGGAAACTTTATCAAGACGGGAGCTGTTCATTTCAATTGATGCCAAGTAAGAATTAGAGCGTTAGTGGTGAAAAGAGAGAAACTTTGTTTTAGATGCATTAAAAGTAACCAGCCACCTTTTTCTCCATCGTACCGTATGCTCAAGTAAAATATCTGTATTTATATATAAAAGGCATTTTGTCTGTGTGTGTATGAATTCGTTCCCTATAGACTCCAGAACGGCTGGGCCAATATTTATTTTTGGAAATTTCAGATGTACTTCATATGTCTGGGAGACTTCTTAGATAAGTGTCGTATTAAAATACTGTCAATCAAAAATTCAATAATAAAAAAACTTGATAATCGAAAAAAACAGATTATAGAAAAAACAGTTCAGTTTTGACTAAAATTAAAACTTTTATACAGTCTAACATCACAAGTGCGTTTAAGTAGTTTTTATACTGTACAAGCAAAAGAGCCCGGCATATAAAATCAACAGTAGGTTTTTGGATAAGGCAGGAACACTGAATGTTTTGGTTAGAGTAAAAGTGAACCATGATGCTTAACCTTTTGCATTTTAGCCTTCACTTTGAGTCATTACATAAAAATAATTTTATAAAATCAACAGTAGGTTCTCTACAGTGCAATGTAGACTGCACTGCATTACAGACTACATCACTGCAAAAAGGCACGTGAGTTTCCTCTGATTGTGCCATGGTGGGTTCCCAAATAGAGCAATCAATTTGATTGACAAATGGCCGATTTCACCAATTTCGATGACAAGAAAAGTATTGAAAGTGTAGAAATTCGTTGATTGAGATTGTCGAACTGACTTCCTCATCTTGGTTGTTATCGTCACAACGTTTCGGCCGTTTTGCCCTCCGGCCTTCATCAGGTGTTTTGTATCGAACTGGGGAACCACTTGTTAGGAGTCTCGAACCCAACCCTTTATTATTATTACGGGGGTACCGTGTTCGGACTCCAGCTAGGCTCTGGGACATAGTTGCTGATTCTCTGCTTTGAATGTTACTTTTTCACTGCCTTCGTTCAGGATGGAACTCAGCACCTTTGGGTAACTGTAAACTTTGATACAACGTCTAGGACCACTCGGCCATATGTCACTAGGACAATTCTTAGCCCCGTAATAATAATAAAGGGTTGGGTTCGAGACTCCTAACAAATGGTTCCCCAGTTCGATACAAAACACCTGATGAAGGTCGGAGGGCAAAACGGCCGAAACGTTGTGACGATAACAACCAAGATGAGGAAGTCAGTCCGACAATCTCAATCAATGAAAACACCTCATCTCAAAAATACAGACAATTACTGTGTAGAAATTCGTTGATCATCATTCAATCCCAGGCAACGTCGGATTTCTCTGCTAGTTCATAGTAATAATGTAGAACCAGAAATCGACTAGCTGTGCTTTATATATAAGATTAGGAACTTTCATAGCAAAAAACTTTTAGTTCTTTGCCATTGCATTTGTCTGTGTTCATTTGAAAATGGAATAAGAAGAATATGAATTCATTCTTGTGAATCTGAAACAATGCCAATGGTTTTTAAGAAGAGCAACTTCTATGAAAGGTATATGCCCAAATGGGAAACTGTATTATTAACCACTTTCTGAATTTTCGTATTTTTATTATATATATATATTTTTTTTTTGTTTACTCAAGAAATGGCATGAGATATGTTGAGATAATGCTTCTGTTACATTTATAAAGTTAAGTATGTGTATATATTTATTTCTATATAGAGGATAATGACCAAAATTAATGGACGGATCATTATCAATTTGGAATATATAATCTAGGCCACAGGGTGTGTAGCATGGCTACATTATTATTTTTTTTTTTTTAAACTTCACCATTTAGGGAGTGTGCTCACTGAAACTTGCACTCCCTCTCTCTCAAAATTTAAAACAAGTTAGATACAAAATATTAATAGAAAAAATAACTCTAAATCAATTTTAGGGTTATACTAGCAGTTCAACCTGGCTTTACTCGGACCCTATATACTGTTCATAACTTGCCTTACGTGTGAATACACTTCATGTCAAATTTCAAATGTTTAGACCAAAATTTGTCTAAGTAATTTCGTAGAGACCGCAGAGGTCAATTTTTTTAACTTTGACCCCCATTTTGACCCCTTAACATCTATTATTTTAGTTTCAAATCAAAATACAAAGTTTTACCCATGTCCAAGTTTCCTACATCTAAAATTTCAAGTCTTTAGGCTCAAAATTGGCGGAGGAATTTGGTAGAATCTACAAAGGTCAACTCTTTCAACTTTGACCTTTTGGCAGCCAAATTTTTGCCTTAAAACTGATTAAAATGCTTGCCGCATGTCTGAATACTCGTTATGTATAAATTTCAAATGTTTAGACCCAAAATTGGCTGAGTAGTTTGCTAGACACAGAAAAGGTCAAATCTTTTGAACTTTGACTCCTTTGCAGCTCAAATTTTCGACCCAAACCGATTAAAAAGCTTGCGCTATGTCTGAATACCCTTTATGTAAAATTTCAAATGTTTAGACCAGAAATTAGCTGAGTTATTTGGTAGAGCCCTCAGAGGTCAATTTTTTTAAACTTTGACCCCAATTTTAACCCCTTATTTTTTTGGGTTCGAATCCTATTAAAAAGTTTGATCCATGTCCAAGTAACCTACATTTAAAATTTTAAGTGTTTAGACCCAAAATTGGCGAAGGAGTTTGGTAGAGTTTTCAAAGGTCAAATCGTTGAACTTTGACCCCTTGACAGCCAAATTTCTGGCTGAAAATCGATTAAAAAGTTTTTCCCCAATCTCAATACCACTTATGTCAAATCTCGAGTCTCTAGACCAAAATTGACAGAGTAATTTGGTAGGGAAATGTACACAGGACACACAGACATTTTTACTTTTATAGATATACTAGCAGTTCCGCTCGGCTTTGCTCAGGCCCTATGTACCGCTCATAACTTTATGTGCATGTGTATATATTAAAAAATGATTCACACAAATGTTTGGTAATGCCTTTCTATATAAAATGCTTCCTCAACTACTATAGAGAAAATTGGTAGAGATCGCAGACGTCAAATTTTTTTTCACTTTGACCCCAATTTTGATCCCTTAACATCTATTGTTTTGGGCTAAAATTAAATTAAAATGTTTGAGCCATGTCCAAGTAACTTACATCTAAAATTTCAAGTGATTAGACCCAAAATTGGTAGAGGAGTTCGGTAGATTCTGCAAAGGTCAACTCTTTCAACTTTGATCTCTTGCCAGCCAAATTTTCGCCCAAAAACCGATTAAAGAGCTTGCGGCGTGTTTGAATACCCTTTATGTATAATTTCAAATGTTTAGACCAAAAACTTAATAAAAAAATATATTATTTGATCAATCTATCTATATATATATATAAAAGTGAAAGTGTCTGTGTGTGTGTCTGTGTATCTGTGTATCTGTGTGTCTGTGTACATTTCCCTACGCAATAACTTTGTCAATTTTAAGTCTACAAACTCGAAATTTGATATACAGGGTATTGCGATTTGGGAAAATCGATGTGATCGGTTCTTGGCCAGAAATTTGGTGATTAAGGGGTCAAAGTTCAATGATTTGACCTTTGAGAACTCTAATCAACTCCTCCGACAATTTTCGGTCTAAACACTTGAAATTTTAGATATAGGTTCCTTGGACATGGATCTAACTTAATAATATTGATTTGAGCCCAAAACAATAAATTTTAAGGGGTCATAATAGGGGTCAAAGTTTTAAAAAAATTGACCTCTGCAGTCTCTTCCAAATTACTCAGACAATTTCTGGTCTAAATATTTGAAAATTTACATAAAGGATATTCAGAGATAGGGCAAGCTTTTTCATCAGTTTGAGTCAAGAATTTTTAGTTACCAAAATATAAATGTATGTATGTATGTCTCTTTGCATGTCTGCCTTAAACTTTTAATAGAGGCGACAGATTTTACCAAGATCAGTATCGTTTTAAAGTTCGACCTTTCATACGACAAATATCGAAAAATTGGCTAAAAACATTAATATCTTCCCATTCAACTAGGCACTTTTCTACAGGGGGGGGTCACTTTTTTCGCCGATATTTTTTAAAGTTATCCTCTCCTTTAGATTGTCTAGCCTTAATTTTAAAAAATGTCGCTTCCAGCTTGGCGGTGGTCGTAACAGCATAAATGTTAGGTTTTACCCCGTTCTTTTCCTCCTTTGTGGTACGGGTTCGAGCCTGCCTTCCTACTACCACTTTTTTTTTTTTTTTTTTTGCTCAACATACACATCCAAACACCCGGCAACGCCGGGCTGAAATGCTAGTATATCTATAAAAGTGAAAGTGTCTGTCTGTGTGTCTGTGTGTGTACATTTCCATACACAATAACTCTGTCAATTTTAAGACTACAGACTCGAAATTTGATATACAGGGTTCTGAGATTTGGGAAAATCGATGTGATTGATTTTTGGCCAGAAATTTGGCGATTAAGGGGGCAAAGTTCAACGATTTGACCAAGAGTTTTAGCTGAGTTTCATACTAAATTCATTCCAATACTCAAAATGATTCGTTGTCATTCAAAAGGTTGTTTGTTATTTTTTAGGTAATATCTCTTCCTAGTACTATAATAGTATATTTAATTGAAAATGCCTCCAAATAAGCAACTTTCAGAGATTAAAAGAGCACAAATTGTTGCTTTATCTAGTGAAGGACATTCTTGGGTAAAAATTGCCAGGAAGATGGAATGTTCAATGAAGGCAATTCAAACAACTTAGAGAAGATGCAAACAAAAACGCATCAGCTCGAACAGTGAGAAGAAAGATATTATAAGCGGGATTAAAAGACTAACAAGAAAAAAACGACTGGAATTTGCATAAAAAAAAAAGCATGAAAATTAGACACCTGATAATTAGGCCAAAATTGTTTGGTCTGACAAAAGTAACTTTGAGGTAAGTAAACAGCTTCCATTTCCTAAACTTTGAAAGGAACAATTGAAATTTATAGCATCTATTCAAAAATTGTGGTAAATTCTCATTTTTTCCATCAGTTTTTTGGCACCCCTGGCCCGGTTTATGTTCAACATAGGGAAAAAGAAGCATTTCATCCTGATTGTGTGATTCTGTCAAATTTGGAGGAGGAAGTGTAATGGTCTAGGGTTACATGGCTTCTTCAGGCATTGGACTGTTGTACACGTGTGAAGGTAGAATGAACTCCACAATTTATATTAACATGCTGGACCAAGTTTACCAAACGTCTTTGACGAAAATATTTAATAATAACATTCCAAGTAATGTAATCTTCCAACAAGATAATTCCCCATCCCATACGTCAAAAATTTCAATGGGTTGGTTCAAGAAAAAAGATTACAGTGATGAAGTGGTCCCTCTCAATCCCCAGACCTAAATCCCATTGAAATTTTGTGATCCCATCTAAGGAAAAAGAGTGAGAATACACAAATGTTCATCAAGAAAAGAATTAGATGCAAAACTCCATGTAGAGTGGCAGAAAATAGATCCTACCACCCACAACAACTTAGCCAATAATATGCAAAAACAAATAAAAGCTGTTATAAAAGACAAAATCAGGATATGCCAAATATTGATTGTTGTTAAAATAAATTTATTAATTTTTACTCCACTATTCTTAACCTTTAAATATATATAAGTTCGAATTATAATGTCGATTTTTCATTGGTGCTCCATAGTTTTGACTGTATTTTATTTTTATCTATTCTCTGTGTATATTTCATATAGCCAGAAAAGTTGGTCCTAAAATATTGTGTTTCTTTCTTAAATTTTGGGTCTGGTTTATTTTTTATGAATTAATAATCACACAGGAAACGTTTTCTAACAGTGGTGAATCTATGTTTTTTCCAGGGCTACATCTCGGCATTCAGGTTTGGATCAAAGTGTAGTATCGGTTATGATCTCTGTCTCAGCTAGTTCAACATTTATCTTTGCTCTATCTAGAGTATTATTTATGAAGGAGGTGGACATTTCTTCACATTAAAAACCGACCTTGTATCTAACTAGTAAACAAAGACTTGTAAATGAATATAAAAAAAATCGATAAGTTTATATCTGTAAGCATGTAGGCATAAATATCTTGCAAATCGATACTTAGAGCTTTGGCCTATGGCCATGCTATGAGAACATAATCCAATGAACAAGTGAACTAAAATTTTCCACGACTGATCGAACTCTTTGATTGAAGGTTAAAGGTTTGGATGCATGTTCATTATGAGTTACAAGGAACACACTGAAATCGGTTGGATTAACCAATGAAATAGAAATAGGCAGCTTGTTGGCTGTGCCTTGTGTCAACATCTTCACGACTCCTGTTGCTAACATCTCGTCCGAATTTGAATCAAAGCCAAAACTAAATATTGACCACCAGAAGATGCTTTGTCTATCCACAATAAAAACAAACTTTACCTCCCATATTAACTTTAGCATATCAAGCCTATCAAGGTTATTTGATATAACAGCAAATAAGTAAATAATTCATTATATAGCATTAGTTGAACACAAGTTGCTATTTTATTTATAGCTAAGAAATTGTGAGAGCATACTTTCATGGTATATTTGAATAAAATCGATCTAACAGATTTTTAATTAAGTTTAGTTTTTCACTAATTTGGTTTTACTAATTTGATTTTTTTAAAATGAGGATTGATAATCTAGATTACTAGCAGTGCAGTCCAGCTTTGCTCGGACCTTATGTAGTGTTCATAACTTTATGTGCATATGATATGTATATATGTATTAAAAAGTTTGACTCATGTTCAGGTAACCTACATCTAAAATTTCAACTGTTTAGACGCAAAATTGGCGGAGGAGTTTGGTAGAGTCTGCAAAGTTCAACTCTTTTAATTTTGACCTCTTGGCAGCCAAAATTTTGCCTCAAAACTGATGAAAAAGCTTGCTACATGTCTAAGTACCCTTTATGTAAATTTTCAAAAGTTTAGACCCCAAATTGGCTGAATAGTTTGCTAGAGATAGAGACCGCAAAGATCAAATCTTTTGAACTTTGACCCCTTAGCAGCCAATTTTTCGGCCGAAAACCAATTAAAAACCTTGCCCTATGTTTGAATACACTTTATGTAAAATTTCAAATGTTTGGACCAAAAATTGGCTAAGTAATTTGGTAGAGACCGCAGACGTCAAATTTTTTTTTTAAACTTTGACCCCAATTTTGACCCCTTAACATTTATTGTTTTGAGTTCAAATCATATTAAAACGTTTGATCCATGTCCAACTAACCTACATCTAAACTTTCAAGTATTTAGGTCCAAAATTGGCGAAGGAGTTTGGTAGAGTTTTCAAAGGTCAAATCGTTGACTCTTGACAGCCAAATTTTTAGCCGAAAACCGATTAAAAAGATTTTTCCAACGAGTATGTAGACCGAACATTGACAGAGTTATTTGGTAGGGAAATGCACACACACAGACAGACACACAGACAGTTCCACTTTTATGGATATATAGATTTCATATATATACTTGTACCTATGTACACCCTCCATGAAAGTGACGAAAAAAAGTGCTTCACCAATGTTCGCACTCCCTATTAATCTAGTTATATTTCTCCTCACCATTTGAAATGGTTTCGTTCATGTGCCAGGAAATGTATTTAAATCGCTAACTTTTGCATGATGGGATTGAAGTGCATATTTATTACTCGTTAGTCTTTATTTTAGGGTGGGATCTGTAGACTGATAATTGACAGAGTAATTTGGTAGGGAAATGTACACACACACACACAATTTCACTTTTATAGATATATAGATTGCGGCCATAATCTGGTGTAACACCAAATAATCAAGGAGGGGCAAGGAGGATGGAAAAACTGAGGAAAGAAAGTACTAATCAGATCTCCACTGGATGACTGCAAACAGGACTGGGACGGCTTATTGATGCCCAAATTCAAGTGAAGACCAATGGCCGCTACCAACAAGAAATCACAAACGGCTATTGCGAGAGTGCAACCTAATTTGCAAAGGTTATCGAAAGAGGTGGTAAGTACTGGAAATCTGGGGAGACTTGTTATCACTCAGACTCTAGGGAACACCATAGGCTATTCTCAAAGACAATTCTTCGATGATGGCCTGTGTAAAAACTCCTAGTGAGTAATAATAATAAAAATCACTCACATAAACTGCAAACACTAACTGCTGATACTGCAATACAACAAAAATCAAAACAGAATACGATCACAGAAACCATAAAATGTTAACTACGCCCCCTACCCCTACTCCCTAAAAATGATGGCGTTTACATTAGATGCCGCATCACCTAAGAATCATGAACGGTTCAGAAGGACCGAGCAAAGAGAGTACTAATCAGATTTTTACTAGAAAAGTGCAGTGAGCAAGAGGGCTTGGAAAGACGTTTTGTCACCCGAGCCCCAGGGAATACCAGTGGCCGTCGTTAGTGAGAGTTCAAAGGTAAGTGGCTGTTGCGATAATGTGAAGTCATCTACACTGATTATTGAGAGAGATAGAGAGCACTGGAAATCTAGGAAACTTGTCACTCAGAATCCAGGAAACACCACAGGTATATGGCTGTGAGTGATCGCTGGGGGTGGCCTGATTCCTAATGGGTGGATAATAATAAAATATTAATAAATGGCGTAAATGTCTATATATTTTACCTAGATTGGTAAGAAATATAAAATTTATATTTTGAATTGATACTTGCCCTTGTATTTTCTGGTGTCTCTCAATTGGGAAAACTAATGAATATGAACTTATTGAAAGTTGCATGTTCTACATTAAAACGACCCTTTATCATACCCTACTATATGGCAGTTGGCAAATACTGACGAATGTTCAAAGTCACTAGTTTTCCTGCAACTTTAAGCATATGGATCAAGCCAGACAGAGAAGCTGCATTCGGGGGGGGGGGGAAGGTATAAAAATAAAAATAGTAAAAAATTAAAATAACGACAGAAAAATCAATAAAAATAACAATTTAAATGGGTAAAGAAAAATGGAGAACATTTGAAAATATAATTCCTTGTGGAATAAAAAAAATTAACACAACTAAAAGTGATTTGTATTGCAGAAACAAACTTGTAACTGGAAAATATAAAAGAAACAGTAATACCAACATTTTTTTTTAATTAACACAAAATAAGAAAAATAACATTTGAAAACACTGCTATATATGCCCATACCATTATATAGTATTCGACTGAATTCGTTTAAAGACACTGAATCTTTGATCTCAAAAATAATTCTTATTTGCTTGCCTTTGAAGTATGTGGTCATACAACAGTTTCTCACTTTGTACACAGTTTTTTGCATTATTATTGTTTCTGCACTAGTTGGGGCTGTCAAGGGCAGACAAGACAGTGTTGAATCGCATTGTCCTCTCCACATTCGCAGGTGGTTGGATCAGTTTTGTAGCTCCATCTACAAATCATACCAAATCATACCAACTTTTCATCTCCCCATTCCTGCTCTCAGGCAGTTGAATACTTCTGAACCGAGAGGTTACAGGGGCTCAGAAAGAGAGATTCCCATCAGTAGGAACATTCTCTAGCCGTTTTGCGCACAGCTGGATTCTGGCCTCTTTCTGAAATGTTAGGGGTTCGACATGGTTGAGGAAACTTTTTCTTGACTTCAGTCATTATGAATCCAGCTAGAAACATTCATTTCAATAATACTACTACCTGTGAATTGTACAAAACACTTTGAAGCAAGCAAAAATCGAGCTAAGGCCAATTGATTAAAAATATAATTCATACCAATAAGAATTCTTTTTGTCTATTATGTGGAAGCATCAGATAAGCATTAAAAAAAGAAATAAGCTTTTAATTAAAAACATAATTCCATAAACAAGCTTTCCGGCCAATTATAATATCGTAGCCTTCAAGTCTAATGTAAACAAGTCCCTGTTGAGGCATCCTCTTAAATAATCCAAATTCCACCCCATTGACACCATTAACGATTACTACACTACCACCTTACATTCAATAACCTTTATCCTCGAGTGGCCTTCGCGCCTTGTTGTTGACCAGAAAATATTATAAAATGCCAGCATTTAAAGAAACATTGCCTACGTTCAATGAAGCCAGACTGAATTATACAGACAAGAAAGATAAGAAATTATATAAATTAAATTTTAAAAAAATATATATATAATAAGAATAATAAATAACCCCCCCCCCAAAAAAAATGTAAAATAAACAAAATAAAATAATAAATAAATAAAAATAGACACGAGTTAAAAAATATTAAAACAAGTTCATCAAAATGTGGAAATAATTTAAGTCACATCCCTTCATCTATAAATTAAGATAATAATTACAAATTGACTTATAAGAACACAAAATAAATGTAAGCAATCAATGACAGTAACGAAATGAGATCCTTCAATTATTAATTAGAAATGGTACAATCATTTCACTTTAACCACAAAAGAAAAACATCATGAACTAAAAGATGGCAACTTTGGGAATTATCGAAAAATTAACAAGCCATAGAGATTACAAATAACAACAAACAAATAGACAAAGAATATCCTAATATCACAGTATTGTTGTAACCTGGCTCAAACACACATTCCCCCATAACCATATGTCTTTTAAGGCTACATTACTCAAGTTATTCGGAGGAGTATATTTCATTTTGATTAAAAGGAGTACAACCATATTATCGCATATCACTTGTGCTCGTGTTGTGATTTTGCTTGAACACGTAACTATGTTTCATGTACATTTAAGGAGAACGAAACTGGTTGGAGTCAATTGAAGCTGCGAGTTAGAATTCAAAACACTTAACGGTTCACTTATCAACGCACTTAACAGTTGTTGCTTCCCTACATGGACTTCTATTATTGTACCTGACGGAATAAATATATTTGATAGTTAATATCCGTGAAATGTTTTATACTCAACAATACAACAAACATGACGAAAACAAAAACATAAAAAATATATAAATAAAATAAAACTTTTTTTTTTTTAGAAGAAGAAACAACTAAATTGAAAAAAACTCATGTCGAAATTCTTTCCTTTGTTTCTTTGCAATACTTTTATACAAAAGTTGGGTCCAAGTTTAAATGTAACAAAAGAAATGAGAGAGAAAGTCTTCATACGCACTAGACATCTATAAATAGCAAAGTTGGTTGGTTGTTTTTGTTTTACGGCATATCAACCCTTTTCAGGTTATTTAATGCTGAATCCAGTGATTTTGAAGAACAGTTTTTTAATAGAGCATATTTGTTTTGTTTTTTCAAGTCGGTTTCTATTGAACCCATAGTTGAGATCCTAACAGGTATCAACACTCCGGGTCAGAGTGGACCTGGGAGCAATAGCAATTAAAGGGTGGCTCCACACTCCCCAAAGCCTGTAAACTGGGGCCTCACCATCGGATATAGTTTAAGGTCATATCCAGGACCTATAAATAGCAAAGACGTTTTATTTTATTTACGTGAAAACCGGAAGTTATAGAAATTATAAGATAAGAATAATATTAAATATGAAGTTCGGGACTAAGAGCAGAGAACCTCATTAATTCCCTGGCAACTAGTGCAGTGTGTCTGTTAATCATATTGAATTCAAGGATTCCATTGTTACCGATAAAACTAAGGAAAGAATGGATAAAAAAAAAGAAAATATCTGCACTCTAATTTCATCCTTTTGCTATAAAAGAAATAAAATTTGAATGTGACAAAAATATCAGAAAATCCATTTCCCATATCAGAAAGAAAACTCTTTATGTTTCTAAATTCGTTGGATGAAGATTGATATTTTAAATTATTCGGACTGCTGTTCTCAACTTGGATGCTATTCTCACAACGTTTCAGATGATGCAACCTCTGAATTACTTCAGATGCATTTTGTTGAACTCAGAAATCTGTACAAAACCCTTTATATAATCCATGGGCGTAGCTTTCTCTCGTTCCGTCAGTCATGACCGGGTAGAAGTCTTACGTAATTCGTAATTGTATTTTTTGTTGCAACCATACAGAGGATTGAACCTTCAACCTCCAGAAGACAGTCACTGAGAACTAATTATTACTTAGCACTCTTATCCGTTGTACATTAAGTTGTAAAAAAAAATACGACCATAGTTTTTCTTGTGCTTCATATTTGACCATCTTTATTTATTAAATTTATTTATTATTATTTGATTATTATTTTTTAATTTTTTTGGCTTTTTGCTGGAATCATGCCAGACATCAATCCACTATTTCAGAGACTCAAACAAAAGATCTTTTTATGAATCTAAACATTTTTTAAGTGCAATTGTTTGTATCTCTAAAGCACTTATTTTGCTGTATATATTTGCCAGGTAGTTTCTGAAATTCTTGTTATGTGCCTGTTTTCAAGTACTTTAATAAAATGTGCCCTGATGAACTCATAGTACTTGTGCCCCTTTGATGTGCACACCAGCAAAATCCTACCATTTTACTGTTGAGGTCATTAAATGCCGGAAAGCCTACTGCTCTAGTTTCTTTCCTTAGATTGCTAGACTTCAGAATTCTCTCCTTATTTCCTATTTTCCTGATTGCACTAATATGCAGAAGTTGAAATGTAATATGAACAAACATTTTGTTGCTCAATTCCTTACGTAGTACCCTGTAGACATGATCCCATGTTTCAACCATATAGAGGATTGAACCTTTACGTCCAATATGCCTTGTTTGGAGTTAAAACAAAAAATTAAATTATTGAAATGCCGAAGATCTTCCTAAAGTTTTAGTTTCTTATGATAATATGAGTTTGTATTTTCAGTAAAATTTTTTTTTTAGAAATCTTCATGCAGTCTTATGCTATTTTATTTTAGCTTAGTGTCAGCTCATGCAGTTTATCTTCTTCACTCAAGGAATTCTTTTTTTAATTAATTAATATTTCAATTGTTGATATGGTTCTTCTACTTTTCCTTCTTCTTTTAGTATTACTATTATTAGTATTATACTATTATTATAACTCTGAGTCAAAGGTTTAAAAATGCGTTGGTAACTTCTTTTTTTTTCAGATTATAACACATGAGACTATCATGCTGCATCGTCTCTACTCTTACTCCCCCCTTTCATTTTTTGTATTCCCTTCCTCCTACTTTCTCATATCAGATAGACATCTTAGTAAGGTATTAATGATAATAACCCAAAGTCTCAACAGAGTTCATGGACATAAGAGCCTAACGGAGCCAAGCTTTAGAGAAAAAAGTATTTAGAAAATTTATGGTGATTCAGTGATAGATGATGACAGTTTTGCAGCATTTCTAATTATGTTTATTAAATTTTTTTTTTTATGGAAGATGCATTTAGAAAAAACTAATATAAAAATAATTGCAGACAAAACTGGAAATTGAGTTTCTTTAGTATTAATAGAGGCCAAAAAAGATGATGGATAATGCAATCTATATAATAATACGCTAAGGCAATTACATGTTCGTACGTATGTTATCACCCTTTTTTAAAAAATGGGATCGCCAATACAAAAACAAATTTTTACATTTCATCCCATGTTGCTGCTGTTAAGCATCACTCATTCATTTTGTTTCAATCAGATGATTATTTTTGGTATTCGTTTTACCAACATCTTTCTAGTTAGAATTCTTTCTAAAAAAGACATTGTGTACTTACAGGAAGGGTCCAAAGAAGGTTGCCAATATCTCTAAGTGAAAGTGCTTCTGTGAAAGGAAATTTGCACACCAACATTGTCAATCTGTGCTGTTAATCACTTAGCCATCGTCACGTCCCTGTTGAAGCTATGTCAGATGCGAAGCTCGAACTGAAATACACTTTCTTAGCTCTTCAGGTTAGGATCAAAGCGTAGTTTTTGTTCTGTTCGAAGATTGTACAATAATATTGTGGGGATTTGTCTTTGGAAATATATCACAAATTCCTACAAGGGTATTGGAGGTAGAATATATTTTTAATTACAGGCTACCTAATAGGGTTAATAGGAATATTGGTACAAAGGACTGGAAAAGAAAGATTTTGGTAAGGTGGATAGAGCAGCAGTGAACTACTTGCTTAAGGGTGTCAGAGGTAGTTTAGTGTTATGCTAAGGACAAATTGAGTTGACACATTAAATAGAACACTGACAGGTACTATTGCTTCAGGGTTTGAAGTGTATCTTTTATTTATTTTTATACTTTTATTCACCCCCAACCTTCAATCTATGACCTTCCCCTGTAAAACATTCGCAACAAACACTCATCTAGCTACAACAACTGTCAGCGATTTCCCTCCCTCTCTATCTGTGCCTAAATTTAAATGAAAATTCCATGAGCAAAGTTTCTTTCCTTGAACTGTTCGTCTGCGGTACAGAATGCGATGAGGCTGCTTCCCAGCTGATTATAGTATCGTCGTTTTCAAGTCTAATGTAAATAATTTCTTGAGCCGTCATCAAATAATTAAGCGCTACTCACGTTCCACCATTACTGATCATCACAATGTTGTTTTGCCATATACCTAATAATTATTAACCTTTATTCTAGAGTGGTCTTTGGGCTTTCATAAGTGGTGACACCGAATTCAAAAAATAAAAATAATAAAAATGTGTACGAGAGAGAGAGAGAGAGAGAGAGAGAGAGAGAGAGAGAGAGAGAGAGAGAGAGAGAGATTATTGGTTGTGGAATCGGCCCAGATATGACAATAATACTTCATGCATACCGAATGGTGGCTTTATAGAAATAATGATATAATAGTAATGATACGTAATTACTTCCATTATTATTAACTTATTAGGAGTTTATACACATGTATTTCTCACTGACAATAACTAGTGGTCTTCCCTGGAATCTGAGCGACAAATAGTCTTCCTAATAATCTCCACCTACATGCACATGGTTTTGCGTTATTAAAACAGCCGCTTACCATTGATTACTTGACTATTGGTCTTCTTTGAGATTTGGGTGGCAATAAACCTCATGGCCTCAGTATTCTCTGAACTTTTCCAATGGAGTTATGGCGAGTGTTCGTCCTCCTTAACTTTCACGACTCTTTTGCATTGAATCAGCCGAGGTTGATACCATCACATTGTGTTTTTTTTTGGGGGGGGGATTATGAGGTTTCTTACAGCCTCAGTTCCCTTGAGTTCAAAGTTTTTTGCTTTCATGTGGCTGCTAAGCGTCCGTAGTTTATGTTGCTTGGTTTTTGCACAGAAGGATTTTCCTTAAGATTTCAGCCGTTTTCATCATTGTCATAGTTGTATAGTCTTATTTTTTATTCCAATTTCTACTAGTCCCGTCTTTTTTTCCTGAATTTTTCCTAATACTCCAACACTGTTTCGTATTATAATGGCTTTCTTCGTGTTCCATATTCTTTTCAATTCTGACGGTGTAGTCGTTATTATCATCATCATCATGTGTCAGTTGTTATTTTATTGCATTACGGCGTCATCGTCGTCGTTGTTGTTATTATTATTATTATTATTATTATTATTATTATTATTATACTCATCATCATCATCATCTATATATTAATAGGATAGCATGTGTGTTATTTATTTTGTTCTTGTAATAAATGATTTTACCAAGCATTCTTCATAAGTTTCATATAGCTGATGGCACTGAAGTCATTTATTTTTTTATAAATAATTTTATCAATAATTCTTCATAAGTTTTGGTTCCGGTTATAACTGAAAGAACTCTCTCTCTCTCTCTCTCTCTCTCTCTCTCTCTCTCTATATATATATATATATATATATATATATATATATATATATATATATATATATATATTTGTTTTTTCATAAGTTTTGGTTTCGGTTTCGATTCAAGTTAATGCACCCAAGTCATATGGATATATATATATTTTTTGAAATTGCAACTTTATCATGTATAAAAATCGATAGAACATTAATTGTATAATAATATATAGGAAATCTGCAAGAATGAAAATATCATATTTAAGCATACTTTACGACCGGGTTATGCCGAGCGTCCCTGCTAGCTTAAATACTTTTGCAGTTTTAACAAAAGAACCACAATAATATTAGAGCGTGTCCATTTATGCTGAACATCTACAGAATACCAACATCAATAAATTATGGAATTTCCACAGGTCCTGCTAGTTGTCATCGTGATTATCATTACTATTATTATTATTATTATTATTATTATTATTATTATTATTATTATTATTATTATTACTGAGTATGGTATATTTTTTAGAGCCAAATTGATGAAATGCTATATCATGCAATATTGATGAATCCAAAAAAAAGTTCTGACGTCTGGATCTAGATCTGGATTACTTCCAAGACAGAATCCGGTCACTTCGTTACCCAAGGATAAATCTCTGGTAAAAGTTAAATGAAAATTTAATCAGTAGTCGTTATCATGTGACGTTGCTGACAAACAAAACGTAACTTCATTGGTGGAGATAATAAACAGCGTTTTAATTTGATTAGACTTGGATAAGCGGAGGATCGGAAGGGGTTCTGTATATTTATCCATAACTTTTGAAAAGATGTCAAGTTTTCTCATAGATTCAATAACTTAAAAAATATACGTTGTTTAAATGTTAGTCTAATTGATTTTGGTAATCAGTTTTGCATTCTCACAACAGCCGGTTCTCAATGATTTCTCAGTGATAAAAACCGTTTGCTTTCCCTGAAATTTGAGTGGCAATAAGCCTCGTCAGGATTCCACCGCTTTCTATGCTCTTTCAGTAGAAGTTTGGATGGTGCTCTCTTTCGGTAGTCTTCCAATCCTTTTTTTTTTTTTTTTTTGAACTTTCTCCTAAAGAAAGGCATATTGTCACTGAAGCATAAGGGACTACCGTCATTAGGATACATATACATAAGGGGACATCCTAAGTGGGGAGTTGTGCACCACGATGTTTGTTCACATTACATTGAAATTTATGCATGGGAAAACAAGGAGAAAGAAGGGGATTCCAAAGGCAAGGAGTTTGAGGAAAGAAGTTATTAGAGTGAAAAGTTTTCTAGAATCTGGGGACCTCTGCATTGATCAGTTACCAACTGATGCTGGCGCCATCAGTTTTTGGTGTGTGTGGGGGAGGGCGAGTAACTAATGGAATTGTTACTGTTGTTATTAGCAGAATGCAAACAAGTTTGTGCAATGTATAACTTTGTAGAGACTGATTGCATCTCATGGTACTTTATTAAATCTGGAAAATTATATTTAAAAAATCATTAATTTAAGTATCGCATCTAAGGATTGTCTGCTCAGCGTGATGTGATTCATTACACCTGAAACACTGAGAGCAGCTAGGTTTATCACGTTAGTACTCTTATAGTGTTCCTTATCTTTCGCCTGACAATTATTACATCCCATTAATCATTATCATCGAGTAGCTTTTGGTCTTGATAAGTAACAACACAGTGTTAAAAATATTTCTTTTTACAAAGAGAAAGTATAAAAAAAAAAAAAAAAAACATTGCTCGTTACAAGTATTTCGAATTCACCTCCCACTTAGCTTCCACTCGCGGCCACAAAAGCCCTCTCCCTTTCTACAATTGCTAGCAGCGCAACTGGTTATTATACCGCTATTTTAACTCCTGTAATTAGTGGCACAGCTTTCTCCTCCGTTCCTGCTATTTCATACTTCCTTTTGTTAAGTGGAATTGCAGTTGTTTAAAAAAATAATAATAATAATTCACATGAAAGAGTGAAAGGGTGGGAGGGCAAATCAGTTATGTAAACAACATTTTTTTTTACAGAAAGCAAAAAAAAACAAAAAAAAAACAACAAAAAAAAAAACAAAAAAAACAGCAAGCAAACGAACAAAAAAAAAGAAGACAATTAGCACCATTTGCAATCCGTTGGTCAGCTGTATTGGGAGGTGAAGAATGTGATTGCAAAGTTTTGTAGTATTTCCTTCTTTGTTTGAGAATGATTTTGGCAATTTCCGAAAATTAGGTAAATTAATTGGTTGAAGAAAACGAATAGGTTGTATAAGGATAAAAAAAAGTAAGAACACAGTTTTGTTGAAAACGGGAGTGGGAACTGCTTAACTGTAAAAACGAGTATAAAATATAAATCCATGTATTTGGTTTGATGATTTCTTCAGGAATTAAATATAGCTTACTTGCGATAAGCATATTTATATTGATACGAAGTTGTACTCACATATTAAGCACTGTTGTCGTAAATAAAAACCTAAAACGAAAATATATACCTAATATATAATAATATGAGTGTATATATAAAATAGTAAATTATATATATACTCAGATACTAGCAGGCCGCCCGGCATTGCCCGGTCGTAAAATACGGTTAAATATGATATTTTGATCAATGCAGATTTTGTATTTTTTATTACATTATATTGGATCCAATATATAATAATGATTTAAAAAGTTAAAAAGCAAATGACTTGTGTGCCACCACCGAGGATGGAAACCAAAACGTTAAGCTTATGATTTACATTTTCCTTTGACGTTAATGCCTGACCTATGAAGACATGTTTGGCTGCAAGGCTAAAAATTAAAACATGAACCAGTAGCTATTACATTACGCATGCATATTCGTAATGCCATCGTTCGACCTTCACCTGGCAAATTCCATTTCTTTAATTTTCAGATCTTTGCACCGATTTTCCCTGGTTAAAACCGAAATATAAGTTTCACATGGGTCTGAATACCCTATATATTAAGTTTCATGTCTGTAGACAAAAGACTGACGGAGAAGTTTTGTAGACAAAATCTTTTAGACAATATATATACGTGTACATAAAGATAGAAAGAGGTTTATGTTTACTATAATCTTTTTACACAAATATGACGCAAGTATAAATCATGTAGAATATCTGCATGAATATAATCACACGTAATAGTTAACTAAAGATGATCATCCCATCAGAAAACCGAAAAACTAATAGGAATTAATTAAAATAAATGTTTAAAAGAATATGCAAATTAGCTAGATCTTTAGCTAATGATTGCAATTCCACAACCCATATATAACAAAGTCGTATTTTCTTTTTAAATAATTAAAAAATATGTTTTTAATATGAATATCAATGCACAAAAAGACCCAATTCATAGGAGTATAGCAGATTAAAGTTGCATAATATTGTGATTTAATGTCATTTTACAATCGTTTGACAGGAATTTTTTGCTTACTTTTTAAATTTTTTCAAGTATGTTTTGAATTCCCTTAGAAATATGTGTAAGCTTTCCTCTGCTTCGAAATTACCATTCAACCATAGTATGATACAGGTTTAATTGTTAAATTTATAGCTCTTATTTTGAAATTCTGAAATAACTATTTAAATACTTGAATTTTGAGGTTCATTTTGTTCTGAAAATCGATTCCTATAAGAATCGATCTGAACTATAAAATAATTAAAAAAACTGTTTACACACACACACACACACACACACACACACACACACACACACACACACACACATATATATATCTGAGAGAGAGAGAGAGAGAGAGAGAGAGAGAGAGAGAGAGAAATGTAACATGTTGGATTACTCGTCGATTGCATGTTTTCATTTTAAATTTAACCGGCTTTGCAAACTTACTTTTCCTTATTCAAATCATCTGAGTTTGCAAAGTCAGTTAAATAAAACAAAAATGGAGACAAAATTCGATATTATCTCTACTCGCTCTTTCTGTCTTTCATATAGAAGCGAAGCGGGAAAGAGATAAAACAAGTAGGCAAAGCTTGTTCGCCTTTGGTAGCATTTTAAGTTAAGATAACTATCATATTTTAAAAATCATTAATTTAAGTAGCGTATATCAGTATAAGAGAAAAGATGAAAAATAAACCATGTACGAAAAATAAACGTGTGGGAAATGTTCTTTTGTTCATGATTGACTATTCCAATCTTAGTTTATTAGATCAAACTTAATAAAACAGAAGATTGAAAGAGAGGAGGAGATTCTTAGTGGTTCTTTAAACTATAAAGTTTTACCCTTTGTTTTTCTTTTTCGTATATTCACTCGGAATAATGGTTAGCAATAGGATTAATAAAGAGCATCGATTCTTATATCCATATCAAATATTACCTCCCTTCCAATGTTTGTGTATAGGCACAATCATTTAATGCCCCCTCCTCCCAAAACGAATTCCTTACTTCTACAAGAGTACGTTATTGTGAGGATGTTCTTCGTATTTATGAAATAATACAAATGTTTAACTATTCATTATTATTTATAAACTTAACATTTACAGAACTCTACATTTAATAGTTATAAAAATCGAAAAAAAAAATTAGTGGGGATTAAGAGGTAAGAACACGAGTTACTTGGGTTCTTCTATTTTCCTATGCAAGTGCCACTCTTTGTTTCTTGTAAATTTAAGAGCAAAAAAGGGGTTAGAACATAATTTTGCAGAGACATCCATTAAATTTAAAATATTCATGTTTTCGTTAACAACATAAACAAAATCATATTCTCCCGGGCAACGCCATGTCTGGTCAGATAGTATATATAATTGAAGTTCTAATTATTTCAGTTATCAGATTTATCCTCATAATATCAAATACTTTCTTGTAGACACCTTTTAATCCAATTTGTTGTAATAGTCTTATTAATTTAGAAAAATACTAAAAAAATACTGGCTTTAGATTTCAAAGAATCCAAGACTTTCTGTCCATTTTATAAATGTCGATTTACATTTGTTTTGATTATTTTTTTTTCCAATGAAAATATGCGGATTAACATAAATGCATGATAATATGTTCTCTGTATTTTTAACTAAATTTTCCTACTCGGCGTTGGACGGGAATATTTAACTGTTTTTTTTTTGTTCAGTGTTTAGGCCTTATTTATTTATTTTTTTTTACTTATTTATTTTCTTTTTGCTGCATAATAGACTGATTAGGCCCACACCGCCTTTAGTGGTGTCACTGTAGCTTTTCTCTAATAAAGCCGCCACGCGATCGGACGTTCTGCACGTGATGTGTTGCCTTTTATCCATTGCTATTCACGTATAAACGTTAATCAAACCTGGTGGCAGCTGTGAGATCAGAGGATTTTCAAATATGAAGAGGAATGTATTTTAGAAAGACGAACGCATCTAAGTAACGTTCATTGTTTTTTTGTTTTTTTTTTAATTTGTGTGCTCGTGGAGTAAAAGAAAAAAAAATATTCTGATATGGAAGTAATAAATAGACCTGTGGCTGACATAAGACCTCCACTACCCCTGTTTATGGAAAATAATTTGGCAACAAATTCGAAGCTTTTTAAGCTTAAATGGAAATTATGCCATTATTACGTATTGGTCAGGACAACCGGCACAATACAAAACGGCGATTTTGCTTAATACGCTAAGATTAAAGGTCTATTATGCGTTTCAATTGCCGACTCCTGAAGATGAGAGACCGGCCAATGAAATAATTCAGACGTTCGATAAATATGTTATAGGGGAAACAAAGAGATACACGAACATTACATCTTCCATACAAAGAAACAGAGAGAATCAGAAACTGCTGAAATATTTATTACGTCGCTTCATACGTTGATAAAATCTTCTCTTTTCTTTTTGACAGATGTGTCTCATCAAAATTGCGAGATCAGATAATTCTTGGAATACACAAGCGAAATTATTAAAAATGAAACAGGTTTACAAAGATGCATAGACTGTCAAAAAACGTCATGCTATAGTCCAAAATCCTGAGACCCGAGGAAGTGAATAGAGTCGATTTTACATCTACAAGAAAACCATCGGCACAAAGTGACAGAGGGTGTAGGGTGTGTGCGTTGCAACATGAACTGAGTAAAGAGTTTTATCTTGCATTTGAGAAGAAACGTTTCAAATCTAATGAGAAGAACCACTTTGATAATAAATGCAGATCCGGGAGGAAAAAGAACATCCCTGTGGTCGAAACACAAGATGACAGTGGATGACTATGGAAAACATAAATTCTGTAAGACGAGGTAATAAAGGCGAAGATGAAGCATTAGCGCTAGTAGTCAAGAAAAATGTACATCTAAGACCACTAAAATGGGTTGTTAAACAGGAACACTTTCAGTTACCTGCACTGATTATTTATTGCCAAAGCTTGCTGTCAGTGAAGTCTTCTCAATCCTGGATCTACGAGGTGGATTTTTGGCATTTAAAATTAGATGAAGTCAGTAGTAGCTTGACAACATTTGCTACTCCATATCATCGGTTTCATTGGAAGTTATTACGATGTGGCATTCCTCCGGCTCCAGAAATATGTCAGAGGGCGCTATATAACAACGTAGCTGATTTGAAGGGGATTGTCAATAAAGCAGATCATCTTCTGGTGGTGAGAAAGGGTGAAACCACGGAAAAAAACATTGGTGGATCGTGGCATAAATTTCAGGAAGCTGCTGTAGAGATGATGCAAACATGCTATGCGACGGAAGACAGAAAAGAATGAATCTCAAAAAAAAAAAAAAAAATGATACCTACATCATTCTTGATATACACAATAACCAGTGAGGATTTACGTCCTACCCCTGAGAAAGTAAAGGCCATAAGAGATATGCCTTGCCCAACGGGCATATAGGGAGTGCAACCATTGGGAGGATTTGTGAATTATCTAGCAAGGTTTCTACCTATCTCTGATGTGAAGGCTCCAATTCGAAATTTAACAAAGACAGATATGCCATGGTTGCAGGTTGAGAAAAGAAAAAAGTGGTGAGTGAAGCACCGTTGATTATTCTGTGTGATGCAACTGAAAAAGGTATCGAGACTACATTGGTACAAGAAGATCAACATTGGTCGATATCAGCTGAGCACTTACAGACACAGAGACCAGATTTTCACAGATTGAAAAAGAACTCTTAACAGTAGTATATGCATGTGAACGGTTTTAATCAGTATACGCTTGGTCAACAGGTCAGTGCTGACCGATCACAGACGTTTGGGAGCAATAATGAAAAAAGAATTGGAAAAATGCCAAAGCGGCTGTAAAATATGTTTATGTGGTTGCAAGTTTACAAAGTTATAGTTCTGTACCATTCTGGCAAGAAGATGTTCCTTGCAGATACATACATTATCAAAGGCATACATCCATGGAGTGAATAGTAAATATATAGATGATGATGTCAGGGAAACTGATTATATTCGTGTAACAGAGGGAAGGTTGATGAAATTGTACTCAACCACAAAGGAAGGTAGACACATGCAGCAGGTAATTGTGGAAGGATGGCCAGAAAACAAAGTACATCTTTATTCAAAGGTGAGACCATATTTCAACATGCGGAATGAAATGACTATACAAGATGGCTTATTCTTCAGAGGAAATGGTCCCAACTATTCAGCGAGCTGATTTGAAAGATTGGATTTCACACACCTGTGAGTTGAAGAATGTTGCAGAAGAGCAAGAGAATGTTTGTACTGCCTAAATGTGAACAATGACATCAGAAACTATGTTTCAAAATGCCTTATATGTAGAAAATATGAGGTAGCCAATCCGGCAGAGTCCTTAATCATCCATGAAATTGCTAAGAGGCCCTGGGCAAAAGTAGGAATAAATCTTTTCAAGATTGCAGATAGGGACCATCTCTGCACAGTTAATTACATGATCAATTTCTGAGAAACTGATCATCTTCCACCTACACCGGTAAAGTGATCAATAAACTTAAATACCATTTTGCACGACATTGGATACCAGATCAGGTGGTATAATGGACCCCAGTTCATTAACCATGAATTTTCCATATTTGCAAAAAAGTAGTCTCTAAACACACCTGTTAGTCTTTCAAATAACAAAGTGAATAGAAACGTGGAATCTGCGGTAAAGATGGAAAGCAATTGATAAGGCTGATCCATAACTATCGATGCTGGATCACAGAAATACGTCAGGTAGAGGTCTCTTATCATCAGCCAGAAACTGATGACCAAATGAACAAAAACATTTCTTCCAACCATAGAGAATTTACTTAAACCGGATTTACCCCAAAATTTAAACAAGATGATTAAGTGGAGGAACAGGACACAAGAGCATTTCTTCAATCACAAAGTAAAACCACTTTGACTATTGCACCCTGGAGATGTGGTATGGATAAACCACACATAGGAGGTCAGAAAGAATGGTAAAAAGCTATTGTGTGGTGTAGACTGGATGAAAGGTCTTGCCATGTCAAAGTTAATAGAGATCTGCATCGTCGGAAGGGGGTGGATTTCAGAAAAAAAAAGACAGAAACACTCATTATCATCACTGATCTACTAATCATACCAGTTGCAAATTTCACACCGGGTACAGAAGAGAATTGTAACTCCCAGGTATCTCATCAAGGAAATGGTAGAAGAGAAAGAGTAAGTCCCACACCATCTCCAACAAAACTAAACCCAGAAAGAGTAAGGATGAGACGGTCGGGAAAACCAGTAAGAAATCCTGCTAAGTTCAAGGATTATTCATCTTAAATTGAGTCCAAAGTAAAAAGGGTGGAATAATCCCTATTAGGCAAGAGGGTAGTCAACCAAATGAATGCCTAGGTCACTATTTTATTTTTCTCGTTTGCTTTTTTAGATCTTTTTTTTTCTTATTATTTTTGTATTTCAGAAAAAGGAAAGATGCTGTTTGAGGGACTAATTAGGGTTACATCGCCTTTAGCGGTGTCATTGTTGTTTGCCCCTGAATAAAGAAACCATGCAATAGATTGGACGCTCTGCACGTGTTGTGTTGTCTTTTAACCATTGCCATCCATGTATAAACGTTAATGAAACACCTTTTTCTTAATTTCTCGTACGAAAATATTTACATTTTTGGAAAGATAATTCGGCGAAAGAATATTGGAATCAGAAAATCGATTTTTGCAATAAAATCGATCGCACATTTTAAGAAGTGCCGACATTTTAATCTCAGAAATAATTTCGATTTATCTTTGACTATTAAATTTACTGCACGATTTTAGGAAGCAGTCGGTCGTAAACAAAACAATCTTCACAGTAGAAGTCATAATCGCGTACCCCCCCTCCTCTGATATGGTGTGTAATCTGAAAAATAAGCCGATAGTTGTTTTGTTTTCCGACATATCAACCCTTTTCAGATTGTTTAATACCAAATTCACAATTCTGAAAAAAAAGCTCTTTATATCTTCAAATATTTATTTAACGTCTTTAGTTTGGCTGTTTTATAGAGAAAAGTATGCTGTTTTGTTTCAGGCTTTGCAGGACATGATTGTGTTTTGGAAAAAAAAGGAAACAATGACACCGATGATTGGTGTATTTATGTCAAAAAGCCGATATTTTCAGATCGCCTGATCTTTTAGTACCAGAGACCGATAGTGACCTTTAAAATGTAAATTAAAAACGGAATACTTCTCCCCACATCTAAGGAAGAGTTCCACAAGAGTACTCTTTATTACATCGGCCGAGTGCAAAATCGACTTTGAAATCTGATGGTAGTAGATCTTTTATTTTCTCCAAAACGCATTTTTCACAGAAAAGACGTTGCTAGTCTATTTGCTCTATAATTATTACCATTAAACATTCTCAACTGAGCACCAATCTTTGTCCTCCTTGCAAAACAACAATAACTCATTTGACTATAACTTCGGAAAAAGAAACTCTTTCTTCCACATTCCTACTGAGGGCTTTTCATATGTGGAACACATTATCATAGGACTGTTTTCTTGCTGTTTACAACTTAGTCATCTTTAAATCCAATGTCAATCAATTCTCGCCCAAAAATCGGTACACAACTAATAATGAGTTCATTTCATTGATCAATGCGCCAATAATTTTCCTACTCGTCGAGCTGAAAATTATTTCAGTCTCATTAACTTTTATCCTCGAATTGCTATTAGTTGTGATAAGTTATGACTCAATAGAAAAATACTGGGCAGGTTTCACTTGTATATAGCACCAAACTTTCAAGAAAAACACTAGTCTAGCTGAAACCACTGTCAATAATTTTCCCCACTCTTTATCTGTACCTAAACTTAAACGTAGATTCCATGAACTAAACTTCTTTCTTAGAACTGCACGCCTGTGGAATTCTCTATTGTTTACCTGCTTTGTAGCTATTAATAACTACATTATGGTCGTCTTCAAGTCCAATGTAATCAAGTTCTTGATGATCCTTCCCCTTAAGTAATACAATTTACCAAATTTCCACTATTAATGATTACTACGATATTGTCCTAATGACTACTGTACTCTCATTAACCCTTATCCTCGAGTGGCCTCCGGGTCTTAATAAGTGATGGCTCCTTTGAAGACTCGTCTCTTAATGGTGAATCTAATATAATTTTATTCCATGGCATTAATTCTGGTGTCTTTTATATATCTGCCATGTGTCTTTTCCCAGCCAACTTGTTTTGAAATTAAATTTCAATCGAAAATATATTTTATTTTCACTATAGAAAAGGTAAATAGAAGAATTTAGACATTTTTACATAAGAAATAATATCATGATTATTTAATTTTGTCCAGGATGGGTGAGAGAAGGCAATGTATCATCATAGATTTTGGTTTTCAAAAGAAAATAAAAAAGAGTACTCTTACTTTGAAGCAAATATATGCAAAGAATAATTTGAAAACGGATGACATTTTACTTTTGTTTTATACATTATAGATTTAA
>NC_136483.1:67910094-67957594 GCF_053919585.1 Euprymna scolopes
TAAATCAAAACGTGGATTCCATGAACAAAGCTTCTTTCTTAGAACTGTACGCCTGGGGAACTCTGTTCCGTCTGCCTGCTTCCTACCTGACTACAACTTGGATGTCTTCAAGTCCAACGTTAACAAATTCCTAATGAACCGCCCCCCTTAAGTAAACACTTCATCAAATCTCCACACTAACGTAATGTACTTGCAATAACCCTTATCCCTGAGTGGCTTCCGGGCCTTGATAAGTGGTGACCACCATGTAAAAAAAAAAAAAAAAATTGTGAAAAGCATATTGGATTTTTTTATATGACATTTTCACCCCAAACAAAGCACATTGCCACTTTTATGTAGGGGGCTACTATCAGGGACATGAGTTGCAGGGATACTATGTAGGGAGTTGAGCAGCAAGATGTCTGTTCACATTACACTTGAACTTATGCATGTCAGTACAGTTGGGGAAACTGGAAACCGGAAGGGAATTATAAAGTCTAGCAGTTCTGGGGAAGAAACTATTAGAGTAGAAGGCTTTCTTACATCTAGGGATTTCTGTAGGGTTGGACATTTCTTCTTGGGCTTTTCGGGGTATTTACGTCAAAGGGGTACAAGGGCTAGTAGTTCGTTGGAGCATCCACCATTAAAATACTTGTAAAACAGGTAGAAAGGTCAATTATTTAATACAGACTATTTATACGCGATAAAGCCTAACTATGCTAATTACGATACTAGCCAGGCCAACCACATTACATATTCTGGAATCTTATGATGTATTCCCCATTTCGGGGACCTTGATCTGGTATGTCTATATTCATTCAGGTGTGTGTGGTGTTTGCGTTAAAAGACTCGGTTATTTTTGTCTCTAATTGAGGCGCACACGATGAAAAGCGGACATTCTAATCGAAAACCTTATTGAATGTCATTCGGATGAGTGATCAGGTAAAACAACAACAACAACGGTAACAACAACAATCACCTACATCGAAATAATGAAGCAGAAACCATTTTGCCCAAACGATTATTCATCTTCAATGCGTACTTAGCTGCCTCTTTGATTCAATTCCTTGTTTGATCATTTGTAAATCTATTGATTGCAACTCCACGGCGTCTGTCTAATACCAGAACATGAACCAAAAATAGATTCTTCGTTCATAAAAAGGAAAGAAAATAAAAACTTTTCAAATACGAAGTGATCATTAAAAAACAAAATAAAAAGTGATCAATAAAAAATAAAATAAAATTCTTAAAAGAAACAAAAATAATTTTCTGTACTTCTTTGCCATCACGCCATGATAAAAAACAAATATTTTTTTAAAAAATTTATAGGTCAACTTTTGGAGTGAATAGTGCAATTGTCATAATTTTTTAGCATCTCGCTTCATTTTAATAACAAACAAGTTACTGTTATTTCTTTTCATATAAAAAGTTTATTTATTTTTCTTATATTATTACTAACTAACCTGGGTGCCCGGCATTGCCCGGGTGTTTGGAGGTGTGTGTTGAGAAGAAAAAATGGTAGTAAGCAGGCAGGCTCGAACCCGTACCGCGAAGGAGAAAAAGAATGTGTGAGAAAAAAAATGTGACGTATTTGCTGTTGCACCCATAGCCAAACCGGAAGTGACGGAGGTTTAAATTAAGGCTAGACAATCGAAAAGAGGGGATGACTTTCGAAAATATCAGCGAAAAAAGCGACCCTTTCCTGTAGAAAAGTGCCCATTTGAGGTTGAAGGAATTAATGATTTTAGCCAATTGTTCGATATTTGCTGTCCGAATGGTCGAGCTTCAAAACGATACTGTACTCGTGAAAATCAGTTGCTGTTATCGAAAGTTTCAGGCATACATACATACATACAGATGAGATTTATATTATAAACTAGCGTTGCCCGAGTATTTGTAGGTGTGTGTGTTTGGGGAGGGTAAATCAGAACAAAAAGGAAACTTAACGATAGCGATTAAAAAAAAAGATGGGGGGGGGGGCATGTGGGCTTGAACCCAGAGCCTTGAGGCTTATAGACTGAGCCTGAACACCTGCGCTACGGTGACAATGTTAATGTAAGAGCGATTAAAGTGAGTCAAGTCAAGGAGGTTTGATTGACAGGTGGACGCTTAATGAGGTCATCTCAGAAGCGTTACGATGACAGGGCAGTTTTTTGGCGTTTGTTTACTCTGTTTCACTGCGTGGACCGTTTTTGGGCTTGCTTCCCCAAAATGATGGGAGGGGGGAGGGAACCAGCTCCCTATTGAAAGGGGATTGGTCCAAATTGAATAGCAATTGTCTGATATAAGGAAAAAACCCATTGATCAAAGCTGATTGCTTTTGGACATTCCCAGCGATCGCGCTAGGAACGATGCAATAACCTTCGTATTAGTTTCGCTTTTATATATATGAAAAAGGCGAATCTACACGCGCCGATTGAAAAATGTTGAATATTTAGCTTTTGAAAGTCGGGAAAATTAAATACACACGCGACCCCCGTTCGTAACTCGTAGATATTATGATTTCAACGTGATATAAAAAGCTTTTAAAATGAGCGACAGCCTCAAGAAACCGCCGAAAGAAATCCTTTTGCGGACATACACAAAAAGCGAACATACATACATACACACATTTTCGCTTTTATATATATAGATGTCATCATGTTTTCTGTATTTACCTACGTAAACCGAAACTATTTTGACATTGGGAGCTACTATGATAATCCTATTTCTACCTGTATTTTTCACTTTTAACTAATCAATCTTGACTCCTGAAACAGGGCTGTAACATATGGAACAATTATAACATGCTTTATATTTCCTACAAATGCCACGCTAATGCAAGAAATTCTTGGAAATGCAGTTGAAAGTATAAAGGGAGGAACGATAAAATTGTCGCCCTAGAAAAGACATAATTCCATTTCCGTTTGATGAAAACCAGTTTTCTTTTTTGTTGCAGACTATCTATTAGATGGCTAGTTGTGTACAAATCCCAAGAGCGATAGGAGCCTTCTATCAGATGCGCCACTGTACAACTCATGCTCTCTACCGATCCAAGTTATGACAACAGGACCATTGCCAACACCCTCAAAATGCATTGTTGGATTGCCACGAATAACAGAGAGTACCCAGGATGATGATAACAAAATTTCTGGTCACAGTTATGGTCTTTGGTGTGGTTTCAAGTGAGGGCCACATCATGCCACCTCACATCTTTGAAGTTGGCTTGAAAGTCAAAACCAACACTGGATATGCTGAAGAGTGTGGTGAACCTCCGGTGTAGTCAGGTGGCCGCTGGCAGACCCTGGGTGTGGCAGCAGGGCTTGGCGGCAGCCCATAAGTCCAACAAGACCTAAACTTGACTTCAGAAAGAGTGCTACGACTTTGTACTCCTTTCTCACTGGCGGTGCTTCTCCCCTGCCCTAAATCCGCTGGACTACTTTGCTAGGTCATATGTTGAGAACTTCACAAACATAACCTCCCACAATACCAAAGTCAGCTTAATCACCACCATCCGCTTACTATTTGGCAAGCTCTTAGGGCACTTGTAGAAAAGGCATGCTTACAGTTCCGGACCTGTATCAAGGCGGTGATTGAGGTTGAAGGCAGCTACATTGAATAAATGCCAGCTCTACTACATAATCAAGTTATCTGATTTGATTTTTTCAATAAAAATTTAAAAATAAAGCTGTAGTGTAGTTGTCTTTAGGGCGACACTTTCATCGTTCCACCATGTACTTTTCACTATATTTTACTAAAGCAGAAAACATCAAAAACATGGCCCAAAAGATAACTTCAGAATGATTTGCGTCTATCTATGTCTGGTATGAAAACATGCGAACGTCCTTCTTTAAAGGAGAAAAAGAAAGAAAGAAAAAAAAGAGGAGAAAAAAATAAAATAAAGAATTTAGATATCATTAGTAGGCCGCCTAGTGTTGCCCGGTCGTAAAATACGTTTAAGTATGATATTTTAATTCATGCACATTTCTTCTTTATTATAATGCCGATATGTAGTAATAATTTCAAAAGTTTAAAAAAAATATGAGTTGAGTACCATTTGCTAGAATCGAAACCGGAACGTTTAACACACCAGCCTTAGTCATTATTTATCTCTTCAATATCGTTACCATCTGTGCTACTGACAGATGCATAAGAAAGGTAAAAAGTTAAGCAACTTTAAGCTATGAATATTTAATTTTTCGCATGTGCAAAAGTAACAGTAGGAGTAATGTTGTATTCAACTTAACCTGTCAAGGGCAACTGCTTTGTTTTTTATTTTGACCTTTTAGAAACAAATCAAAAGTGTGCTATAGGTTCAAATACTTCATATATCAAATTTCAACTCTGTAGATGAAATATTCAGAGAGGAGTTTGGTAGAAACTTTTAGCACACCGACTAAGTATGGCCCAGAACTATGAGCATGCCTTCTCCACAAGTGTCGGCAGGAGCTCCACAAATATTTAGCAGATGGTGGCGATCAGGCTGACTTTGGTGTTGTGGGAGGTCATGTTGGTGATGTTCTCAAAATATGAACAACCGAAATAGTCCAGCGGGTTTCAGTCAGGGAAGGAGGGGGGCAGTGAGAGAAGGGTACAAAGTCATAGTACTCTTTCTGACGCCAAGTCCTGCTACCACACCCAGGGTATGCCAGCGACCACCTGATTGCACCAGGGCTTCATCCCACTCTTCAGCATATCCAGGTATACTTTGGTGTTAACTTTTATGCCGACTTCGAAGACGTGAGGTGGCATGATGTGGCCCTCACTTAAAACCACAATAAAAGCCATAACCGTGGTCTGAACTTTGTTATCATTACTCTGGGCACGCCCCTGTTTTCTGGATTAGCATTTTGAGGGTGCTGGCAATGGTCCTATTGTCATAACTTGGATCATTAGAGAGCATGAGTTATACAGCGGCGCATCTCCGATCTTGCTTGTTGAACATTGTGTCACTATCAGACCTGATAGAAGGCTCTTATCACTCTTGGAATTTGTACACAACTGGCCAACTAGTAGATGGTCTGCAACAAAAAAAACAAAACCGATTTTTATCAAACGGAAATGGAATCATGTCTTTTCTAGGGCGAAAATTCCATCGTTCCACTCTGTATAAACCAAGTGTACAGAAAAGATAATCCAGTAGGATGAAAGAAACAAATCTGAAACAGACACGCACCTATTCGGAAAAAATATAACACGACTGATTGCCGAAAATAGAATAATGGTTGATTAAAGCCAAACAAAATGGTGGGTTTTCAGAAAACATAAATAATTGTTGATTGCAATCATCTACAAAGGGTAACGACAGAAGGAAATAACTTATTCCTAAATAAACTTAGTGGAGGCAACGAAATTCCACATGGGGTCGTTGCAGGTGAAGGTGTGAGGGTCACAAATTTATATAATATCAAATCGAAACTAATATCGTCAGTCGATTAGTGATTTAAACCAAAGAAAAAAAATCCTGTCTAATTCCTAAGCAGCACTCATTCACCACCACCACCAACAAAGATACCTAATTATATTTGTCATTCTTTTAAACAGAAGAGGCAATAAAACATGTTTTCATATCACATATGTGTAAATATATATATATATATATATATATATATATATATATATATATATATATATATAGAGAGAGAGAGAGAGAGAGAGAGAGAGAGAGAGAGAGAAAGAGGAACAAACCGAGTTATGTATTCATCAACGTTTCGTCTTCATTTCCTCTGGATGAATGAATCCAAGGAAAGTCTCGAAATAAAGACAAAACGTTGATGAACACATAACTCGATTTGTTCCTTTTTATTTCTCTATTTCATCGGAAGAACCTTGATTCCAATATAGCAACTGGCCCTGACGGCATTTTAATTATAGTTTTGAAAAAGCTTCAACCAGAACTTGCCCCCATACTTACAAAACTGTTTAAGCGTTGCCTTAAAGAGAAGTGCTTCCCAACACCCTGGAAAACCTCATCAGTATGCCCTGTATTTAAGAATTCAGGTGATAACTCATCTCCCTCGCAGTACAGACTAATAAGTCTCCTGCGTGTCATGAGTAAGTTACTGGAATCCATATTAAATAAAGAAGTAGTCAACCACCTCAGCAGAAATAACCTTCTTAGTGACATGCAATATGGTTTCCGTTCTGCCAGATCTACAGCAGATGTGCTAACGGTTATATCTCATAGGATTAGTGAATCTCTCAACAAAGGCTTCCTTTCTAGGGCAATTGCTCTTGACATATCGAAGGCCTACAATAAGGTATGGTATAAAGGCCTACTTCACAAGATTTCTAGCTACGGTATAACTGGAAATGTTTTCTCAATTATTAAATCATTTCTCTCTGATAGGCTCATAAGAGTAGTGGTTGATGGGCAGAAATCAGAGACCCACAGTAGTAATGCTGGAGTCCCTCAGGGGTCCATCCTGGGCCCAACTCTCTTCCTGATCTACATCAATGATTTCCCAAAATCATACTTAAATCATGTGTTGACATCTATGCTGATGACACGACCATCTATGGCAACACATCAAAGGCCATAAATGACAAAGTTCTCTCTGATTCTCTCTCCTCTGATCTGGAGCATGTGGTACAGTGGGGGAAGAGGGGGCTGGTTACTTTTAATGCATCTAAAACCAAACTCCTATCTTTACATCATCAACGCTCTGATCCTCATCTGGCATCAATTGAAATGGATGGCTCTCGTCTAGGGGAAGCTCCAGGTTTTGATCTGGGATTGACCTTTATTTCTGACATGAAATGGAACATGTACATCAAGTCTGTTTCCAAGGTCGCTGGAAAAATGGTAGGATCCTTCTACCGCTCCAGAAGATATCTCACTGCTGACACAATTCTCTATCTATATAAAAGCCAAGAATGTCCAAGGATGGAGTACTGCTGCCACATCTGGGCAGGAGCTGCTAAAAACAGCCTATCCTGCCTTAACAGAGTACAAAATAGACTTTGTGGTTTAGTGGGGGATGCCCTTTTCTCTTCCCTGCAACCTCTCTCCCACAGAAGAGATGTTGCGGGTCTGTCTTTGTTTTATCGTTATTTCCATGGCAAGTGCTCGTCTGAGCTCCAATCTCTGGTCCCCCCTCGCTAATCTTTCACGAAAAACACCTGTCTAGCTGAAACCACTATCAATAATTTTCCCCATTCTTTATCTGTGCCTAAATCAAAACGTAGATTCCATGAACAAAGCTTTTTTCTTAGAACTGCACGCCTGTGGAACTCTCTTCCGTTTGCCTGTTTCCTACCTGACTACAACTTGGATGTCTTCAAGTCCAACAAAAACAAATTCCTGATAAACCGGCCCCTTAACTAAGATATTTTATCAAATCTCCACTACTAATGATTACTACGATATTATCCCATTGATTACTGTACACGCAATAACCCTTATCCCCAAGTGGCTTCTGAGCCTTGATAAGTGGTGACTACCATGTACTATATATATATATATATATATATATATATATATATGTGGACACTCGTAAAATCCGGCGTATGAGGTTCAGGCAATTAAGTTGTCTGAAATCCACGCAGATGATGCTGAAGACTTTGTGTAGATTTTCCATACTTTTTGAAGCCATTGTTTACCTCAGTTAGTGCAAATGATTGCCACCAAACAGAGCAAACCGTTGACCTCAAGTTTTATATCCGTTTTCCTTCTCCTACATGCATGTCTTAACAAAGACCTTAGTGAAGACTGAGGATGAATCTTTCCCAGTTGTTTTGAAACACATTCCCACATACACACCTAGAAATGTCTATACCCCAACACAATATCTATATAGCATCTCGTATTCACAAACGGTCATTCATCTCGAACTGGTCAGGCTCATTAGTAATCTGTTGAGAACTGGTGTTTCTACATGATTATATATATATATATACTAGCATGGGTACCCGGCGTTGCCTGGGTTGATATGAAGTTCCGTTTGAAACACGCCTGCTATACTAATCATTTTCATCATGGGTAACGTGAATACCCCCACAGCAATTTAAAAAATAAAAGAACGGATAAAAACATGCAAATGTAATGGCCCCCAAAAAGAAGTACCTGATACCTTATCCACCAGATATTTCGGAAGAAAGGATCACTGTCCCAAGAAATCTCACGATTTTGTGAACCTAAAAAAATAACCTTCATTAACATTATTGCGTACGTTTATTTTTTATTTTGGTAAATGTGTAGTTTAGCGGCGTAAATTATTTGCCAGACAAAAAAAATATAAAAACTATTTATTTTATATAAATTTCATTTTTATTATTTTTTTATCATTTATATTTATTATTCGAGTCCGCTATATTGCTTTTAAAATTTGTCTTCTCTAACGTTTGGCAGATTGGCCTTTTTAAGCTCTTTCATGAACTACATTTTTGGCCGCCATATTTTTTTGTAATGAAAGAGCGTTAAAAAGGCCAAATTTGGCCTTAAAAAAGCCAATCTGTCAAACCTAAAAAAGGTCAAATTTTAAACGTGTAAGGCGTGCACATTTAGTCTAATAAAAAATGATAAAAAAAACATAAAAATTAAATTTTTTTTTGTTTTATTCCAGCCTTTGGGTCTAATAATGTTTTATATAAAAATAGTTTTTATAATTTTTTCGTCTGTCAAATAATTTACGCTGATAAACTACACATTTATCTTTATTTTTTGTAAGGGCACTTTTTTTACTGGCTTTTTTTTTTTTTTTTTTTTTTGTAAATAAAGGAAATTTTCGATTTGCTTTCTTTTTTAGAGGGGGGCTTTTTGATTTGATTTTTTTATTTATTTAAAACAATTATATTCAATCCCTTGAATAAACCCAACAGAACAGAGAAATGGTCGAGCATTGTGTTTCTTTCTTTTCATTTTAAATTCATATCGTCGGATTTTTTAAAATCCTTTTTTATCATCTATATCATCATTGAGTGTCAACATTATCACATATATATGATATGATATATTGAAAATCCCCTGTTACATAAACCAAATTTAGTTCAGAATGAATTTTTATGTAAAAACAGAAACTGACTGAAAGTAAAACGAAATACACAAGCAGCACATAACTCAAACTGAATTGTTTTTATTTATATTAAAAAAAACAAAAGCGTATTTTAATATTCTGTACTTTCACCTAGCAATTAAATGCTTATGATATTCTTTTTATTGAACTGTTAGGTATTTACGCTAAATTGTTAGGTGAAAGTACAGAATAGGTTTTAAAAATATCGGTTTATATTCTGTGTAAGAACCTTTCAAATAAAAAAAAACTGCTAATTTCTTTTTACATACATTAAAAAATAGCGACATCAATATTAGTAGTAGTATTAATAATAACAATAACAATAACAACAACAGCAATAATAATAATGATAATAATAATGATGATGATGATGATGATGATGATGATCCAAATCACCGAATAAACTTGCCTAAAATCTCTTACAGTAAGCAGATTATTTGTTTTGTACGAATGCCAATAAGCGACACAAAATTATGTTTTTATGTTGTAAGGAAGCAAAGTGATAAAGAAATGAATATCAATTCATTCTGTTAAAGGCCTCCATACGTATTAAAAGATAACTGAAATGAATTGCAAAAAGTGTAGAGAAAAAAAATAGCGCAAACGTAAAATTTATTATACCAGCATACATGCATGCAAGAATGTAAATCCTATTTCACTCGATGTGTGACCGTTTGTAATAAAGGCTAGGTGCCAATGTTTTTCTATAAAATATAATTTGTCATGGATAAGGACGCCATGTTGAATTTAGCTAAATTGCATTCGGTAAATCTAAGGAATAACGAAATAGCGGAATGTAAACGAACAGCCAATGAAATCGCTAAAAAGGAAGGAATGAAAGAGTTAAAGAGCGATTATTCTTTACGCAGGGTTTGGGACGTAGGAAAGCGATAAAATCATGGAAAGCTGGAAAGTTAATACTATGAAATATTTGCGCCGGTAAATTATGCGAGACTGAGAGGAGAAAATAATGAGTGAGTAAGTATCCTGCTACCACCTGTAAATATGACTTGTTTGGGAAAGTGACTCTCCTCGGAAATATAGGAATTTACGATCTTGAATAAAATCGACTGATAATATCCGGAAAACATGCATCAGGTATCAACAGGTATTGTGACCATATTGGATTTATATGCGGCGTCGATATCTGTACTGCTATAATGTTTTCCATACAGTAAAAATCATCTCTCTCTTTCTCTCTCTCTCTCTCTCTCTCTCTCTCTCTCCCTCTTATATATATATATATATATATATATATATATATATAGAGAGAGAGAGAGAGAGAGAGATGATAATGTATCTATAATATAAATCTGAACGTCTGTGTGTGTCTGGTCACGAATAGGCTCCTATATGGCTTACTATTTTATAGAAAACTGATCACATATAATGATAGAAGATTATCGGGACACAGGAATTGGTATATTTGATCTGGAATAATGATGATTCATTAAAATTGTGGGGTCTGCGTACACGCCTGGTCCACAAAGTATGGAAATAAAAACTTTAAAAATTAAAAGAAAATGTTTTCAAGTGTTTTTGATATAGATGTACCAAATAATACTTTGATAAGTATGCTTTAACTTAAATAGGGATGGTATAATAAAATTGTGGGGTCTACGTTCGCGCCTGACCTCCATAGAATGGAAATAGGCACAAACTTTAATAAAAACTTTTCATATCTATCTGCGTAAGTATACTTTGATAATTATGTTTCAGTTTGAAGAATATATGGTATAATAAAATTATGGGGTGTTCGTTCGCGCCTGACCTCCATAGAATGGAAATATGTCACAAAGTTTAGCAAGTTTTTTTTATATAGATCCACAGAATATTGTGATAATTGTTTCAGTGTGAATAGGTATTGTATGATAAATTATGGGATTTATCTATTTTATTTTTACTTTCATCATATTTTGCTTTGGTTTTGATACCCCCAAATTCGAAGCTATCTCTTTACAACCTTTCCTTTTCATAACCTATTATACTTTCATAAATCAGAGTCCATTTTCTGCAGGCTGTTTTTGAACCCAGTCAACGACAGGTACTTTTGCTAGTGTATATATATATATATATATATATATATATATATATATATATATATATATATATATATATATATACTAGCGGGGTGGGACGCTAGGGCGTAAAATACGCTTAAACAAGATATTTTAATTTGTCCAGATTTCGTATATCTTATTATAGAGTCGTGATTTCAAAAATAAAAAAAAGTATTTGATGCCATCAGTTAGAATCGAAACCGAAACTGTAGCATTTAAAGCTGCTGACGTTACCACTGTGCTAATGTGGCACACATATGAACTGATTAAAAATTAAAAATAAACTAAGATGAATGTACAAAATATATAACAATTCATTTCAATTTTCACCAATTACAATATTTTCCCGATTCCGATGAAATTACCGATTTTCTTCTAAATTTCCGTTCCGATATAATTACCGATTCCAATAATAAAAACGCCTGAAAATACAGCTACCGCATACGAGTATTATCGATCCTCGCTGCCCCTATCGAAAAAGTTCATTAAATTGCGTCGAGTTAATTCCTTTATATAGAAATGTTCCGATATTGGGAGCTTTACTTATCGCAGAGAACAATGAATATATATATACCAAATATATTTTCAAAATATCAACTACCAATTTGTTTACGTCAGTTTTTCTTCTTTCTCATTTAATAATTTTGCGGTGAAACAAAATCTATAAATAACAGGTATGTTCATTTTTTTTTTTTAATTTGTATCTCACCGATAATTTATATACAAAATGCACATTGTGGAAACTTGTACATAATTTATACATTTTTTCATCTGATAGAAACCTGTGCATTTATAACAATGTTATAAGGGATACCGGAAAATTTGACCTAAAACCGATGTTTTTTCTTAAACCTTAAAGATTTTTTGAGGGAATGGGAAGGCAGACAGATATTTTTGTATGAAGCTTTATTGATTGAATTTTTAACAAGGAATGAATTTTTATTGGCAAAAAATTTATTGATATTTTTTCGCCATCTTATGAAAACTATTTTGAATAGGAATAAATTTGGTATTTGGGTTAGTGAAATGGTTCTAGCTGAGTAAGATAGTGTAAGATATAGGATGACCAACAATCTTCACTTTCCCACACTTTTGATGACCTTGTTTTATGTTATATTTTTTAACAAATAAATAATGCAAAGTGTAGTACCTGTTCGGATACCACACTTTATCTTTTCTGTCTTCGGTTAGTGAAAAAAGAAATCTTTCTAGACTGAAACAATTTATTTTTATCCTAATTTAGAATGCTCCTTTCTGGAGAGCTGGATTCTGTAAATTATAAACCAACCTTGTTTCTAAATCTGCCTCATTGCGAAGATAAGTAAGTAGAATGACACATGATGAATAAAACCCGTAACAAAATCATTTCCTTCTAAAATGAGATTCTACTTTTTAGGCGATTATATGTGACTGAACATTCTAAAAAACTTGACAGAAAAAAGAAAAAAACGAAAATAATTATTTTAGAATTTGAACTGAGGGATCAGTTTCTTTTAGAAATTTAATTTTTTACTTATCCTGTATATAAATATATATTAAACATGTTGACACTATTTTGAAAAAGAGTAAATGTGGTATCGTGGTGAATAAAATGATTCTAGCTAAGAGTAAGATAGTGTAAGATATAGGACGACCAACAATCTCCACTTTCCCACACTTTTGATGACATTGTTCTTTGTTATATTTTTTTAGTAAATAAATAATTCAAAGTGTAATACCTGTTCTGATACTGCACTAGTTTTCTGTCCTCATTCAGTAAGAAAGAAATCCTTCCAGACTGAGACAATTATTTTTATTCAACTTTAGAATCTTGGAGAGCTGGATTTTGTACATTATAAAATAACCTTGTGTCTCACTGGAATGGTCATAAAACGACACTAAATCATTTTAAAAAGTGAATATTACCTCCTCCCCTCAAAACGCTTAGAAAACTGTTTTAAAACACTAGAATAGCTCAGAAATTCGGGTCTTCTTTTACGTTAAATTTATATGTGAAACTCTAAATTATAAAAGAATTCATGTTTTCTTTCCCAGCAAATTTTTCAGAGAGTCCATACACAATCGCCTGGAAAAAAAACTAGAATCTCACTTTTGTTTTGAGGAATTTGTAATAATAATTTTTTATATAATAAAATAATCCACTTAACTTCTATATTTACATAAAAAATATACGTTAAAATATGAAACAAAATACAAGAAAAACATTTTAGTAAAATATATTTTAAATTTCTTTCAAATAATTTTTATTACATGTGCACTTACATTTTTGGTGACAGACAAATTTTTAGTCTTCATCTTTGTATTTGCGTCTTATTAGTGGAAAGAAATATAAATTAAAATTGCTTCAATTAAAACCATGAATCGTTTATTACTCGATTTGAGTGTATGGCCTTTCATCAGCATATTGAGAACTTGCTTTTATGATAAGTAAACACTACTTAACAGTAAGAAGATTCCGAAAACGAAGAAACGCGGGGGCCAAAATGTGTCTAGCGAAAACGTGTGAAAAATCTCGAAGTAACTGAATTCATTGAAGTTGTTTTTCAGGTTTATCAACGCTGATGGATCGAGCAAAATCCAATGATTTTCTTTCTTTTTTTGCATGAGTAAAATAAATTTACATCGTTTTTTTATGTTATTATAACTGATAGCTAAATAACAATAAATATTCATCCTTTTGTCGTTGGTACCAACAATGTAAAATTAAGTTCAACATGTTTTTTAAGGAATCGTTTTTGAGAATTGGAAATTGAGTAAATTTTTTCCGATTCCGATACCCTGAAGAGTTTCGATTTTTCTGATTCACGATTCGGTTTAATCGTCCTAACGCTAATATATATTAGTTGGCAGGCAGCCCGACGTTGCTCGTTCGTACAATATGCTTCAACATGATATTTTAATTTATGCAGATTGCATATGCATTATTATAGAATCAATCCTCTAATGAATATTATACATTATGAGGAATAATTTGCCCAGTGGACTAATTCGCAAAACAAATTAAAATATTATAATGATAATGTCGTTCATCAAATTTCGCCCGTGTTTGTTTACAATATCACGTCAGCTGATATTTAGGTTTAACGATGGAAAATTCACTTCTGATTAATGTTTAGTTTTAAAATATGCAAACGAAGAAATGATTTGCGACGATTTTAAATGGTACCTCTTCTTTTATCGGAAATTGAACTCATTAATAAGAAAAAAACTAAAATAAGATGATGTGGTACACCCGGGCTTTAACAGGGAATCATTCGATCTGTAGTCGAATGCCTTACCGCTGAACTCTATCTCCAGATCATAATAAATCTGTATTTTTAAGAAATGATTTACTGAGATCTTATTATCTCCCTTTGCCGATGTAACATAAAATATTACTTTGTAAAAATTATTTAATTTTTTTTATTTATAAGAGAAAAAAGCTATTTTTAAGATTCGAATTTTTCGATTTGCGATGTTAATCAGATGAATTTCTGTCCAAAACATATCTAAGAACGCTGCCAGACATATAAATTACTTTTGTGTGAAATCTGCAAAAGATAAGCTCAGCCGTTTCGGAACTTATAAGGAAGAAACTCACACACACACAAAGTGACTTCATATATATATATATATATATATATATATATATATATATATATATATATATATATATATATATACACACATTAGTCAGAGTTGTGTCTTCCCTTATAAAAGCGTTGTTTAAGTTTTAAAATAAAATATGCATAAATACGTTTATAAGCCAAATTACAACGCAATATTATGAAAAATAAACAAATAAATATTTGTTCATTTTTCATAATATTGCGTTGTAATTTGGCCTATAAACGTATTTTATACTACATTATATATATATATATATATATATATATATATATATATATATATATATATATATATATATATATATATTCACTCAAGCTGATTCATGCTCTTGGAATTGTCAAGCGAAACCGATTCCGTTTGATCTTTACGATCTAATGGTAATTATGCCACAGTAACTTTATCAAATGAACTTCCGCTTGTAATCTGTCGACTTGTGGCTTCGTGGAGAAGTTGAAATGTTCTAACAGGAAATCAGGTTAGTTTTAGTTGAACGTATCATGACTCATCGTAAATGTAAACTGGTGTCATTCAAGTGCTATGAGCTGTTTAATTTAGCTTTAAAGATAATTAATTACGTTACAATGGCATAATTAATTAAATTTAGGCAGTAAAAACCATCCGATGCGATGTCTTACTTTACAATTGCAAAAGCATGAAAGTACGATTGTAGCGAGATCAAGATGCGATTCGACTGAACGCCAAAAACGACTGGCTTGAATAGTCACCCCTTTTCTTTCTCTCCTTCATTGGAATATACTATTTTCTTTACTTCCAAAAGTCAAATAGTTTTTACGGGGACGTGTTAATTCCCATTTTTGAACCAATGAAAATCATTTTAAACATAAATCTTAACTGATCCGCCACAAAACGAATATTGAACGCCTTGAGGATAAATGACTTCTTTGTGGGTAATGCAAAAAGAATTAAGACTCTCCAATGCAACTACGAAATCCTGAAGAAGAGCTTTAATGTGGGGAAGTAACAGCTTCACAACTTAAAGATGCAAGCTGTTTCATTGCTTCATATAAATGCTGACAAAGTTAGGTAAGATTATGCATGACAAGTTACTTCCATATTAGAAGATGCTAGAAGGAAATAGAAAGAAAGAGGGTGGCTATTCAAGCCAGTCGCTATTTTATTTGTTGGGGGGGGGGCATTTATTCGAATCGTATCTCCGTCTCACTACACGGTAAGATGATATACGAGTATGCGGAGATGAAATGTCAGCTGAATAAAATCCAACTCACAAGTCAGTTTTAAAAAAAATAAAACTGACCCCAGATTTTGACTCCTGGCAAAAATGTCCAATTCCCGACTTTCCAAAGATATTAAGAGTCGGGTAAATATAAAATATTTTGACTTCGACAGTCATTGTAAAAAAAAATAGAAAGACTCTCCTCCTACAATCGCTGACTTCAACTTTTGACTCCCCATATCTGGTGACAACGTGCTTACTGTATCGATATAAGAGTTCACAAACAATGAAAACCAAGCAACAATTTTAAACTAAATTTAATTGCGCAAAGCACTTGGTTGCCACAATATATAATTACTAAGTAAATTCACGAAATCATGATTTGATCCAATCGTTTGCCGGGAGGTTAACTTGGTGTGACCATGTCGTGGAGATGTTTCTGGAACGAAGGTTACGTCCTGGCACAGCAACAAGCTCCCCGGGAGAATAAACGATAGTGCATAGACGATAGTTAGAGGGTAGAACAATAAAATTGTCGCCATTGAAAAAACGACATGATTCCATTTCTGTTTGATAAAAACCGTTTTTTTTTTTCTTTTTTTTTTTTTTTTTTTGCAGATCATCTACTAGTTGGCCAGTTAAGTTAAATCCCAAGAGCGATATGAGCCTTCTGTTATGTCTGAAAATGACACAAGATCAGAGATGCGCCACTGTACAACTCATGCTCTCTACCGATCTAAGTTATGACAACAGGACCATTGGCAGCACCCTCAAAATGCAAATTCGGACGATTCAACGCTTGAGAGCACAGCTGAAGTTTCTGGCCACGGTTATGGTCTTTGGTGTAGTTTAAAGTGAGGGCAACATGATGCCACCTCACATCTTTGATGTCGGCTTGAAAGTTAACACCAAAGTGTACCTGAATGTGGTGAAGAGTGTAGTGATCCTCTGGTGCAATCAGGTGGCCGCTAGCAGACCCTGGGTGTGGCAGCAGGACTCGGTGCCAGCTCACGTCCAAAAAGATCCAGGCTTGGCGTTAGAACTGGTCCCCTCCTCCCCCGACCTGAACCCATCTTCGTTTGGTCATACGTCGAAAACATCACCAACATGACCTCCCACAACACCAAAGCTAGCCTGATAGCCGTCATCCGCCGAGTATTTGCTGAGCACCCGTCGGTGCTTGTGGAAAAAGCATGTTCTCAGTTCCGGACCCGTATCTAGGTGATGATTGAGGTTGAAGGCGGTTACATTGAATAGATGTCAGCTCTACTACATAATCAAGTTATATGAGTTGATTTTATCAATAAAGGTTTTAAAATAAAGCCGTAGCGTTGTTTTCTTTAGGGCGACAAATTTATTGTTCCGCCCTGTACACCCCCTTTTGATAAAGAAGTTTATATGTCGTCAGCTACCTCTGCTGAAGGGTCTTCTCTTCGAGTTCTTGGTACCATTAGACGCCGTTAGTGGCAAGGATGTTTGTTGTGCCAAGGCGCAATAGTAATTCCAGAAATGTCACTACGACACGGACACAACAAATTACACTCCCCAACAAACGATGAGGTCATAATGAAACAAGTTTACACATATATGTGTGTTTCTCATAACTTTGATAACATATTGAATTACTTTTTATTAGTTATCAATTAATCGAATATTTTGGAGGTCAAATATGTAATAGCACAAACTCAGACGAAATTTTAGAAATCCTAAGATAAGCAAAATTTGAAATCAAATCTATCATGATGCATTTCGAATTCTTCGTTAACTAATTAATTTAATCTTCCGTTAATAGTCATTTTCCTTTTAAAATTATTAGCAAATCCTCATGTATGGATTGAACATGCTGGGAGCTATTTACATCGAATAACTTTATAAATGCAGATTAAAACATTACCTTCACAAAATTTTATAATATTTTGTTTTGATCAATAATTTTATCACCAAATAATATAATACGATTAATTACTGTTAATTCCGATTTCAGAATGTAATATTTAATAAATTATTTAGAGTAAACTGGCGTTCGGCATTAAACAATTGAAACCCAGTTTCAATAAAAATATAACATTGAAAAAATTACAGTAAGCTTGATCGTACGTAGAAAACGCTGAAATAAAAACTATACCGGAAAAATATAATCGTTATCTTCATGAAAAAAAGTCGATAAAAAGCTAGCTAAGGAAGAACGATAACTCAAGATAATAATCCTGTCTTTTAACAACAAAATTATGAACTTGAGTTATCGTATTTTCTTTACTAGCCTCTTTCTAGATTTTTTTTTAAAGATTAATAATTTAGTGGGCGAGTTTTTATTTCAGTATTTCACACATATGATTGAATTAGCTAGAAGTGTGTTTAATGTTATGGTTATACTAAAAGAATGGTTGCGAATTCTTAGGTTAGTAGATGTAGAGCAGTTAAATCGGTTGGTTGTCTTTGTTTTACGGCATATCAACCATTTTCAATTTATTTAATGCCGAATCCAGTAATTTTGGGAAAAAAAGTTCTTATATTTAAAGTTATTTATATCTTCAAATATGTATTTATAGTGTTCGGTTTCATTGCTTTGTAGAAAAAATATTATTCAATTCAATTTATTCGGCATAAATTAAAACATTACATGTGTCGTCGCCGTAAATAGGGCGCGGGAAGAGAGAAAAAGAAAAAAAAAAAGAAAGCGAACAAAAAGCGAGGGAGGGGCGCTGCGAACTTAGACAGTCAGAAATACAGTTGACCAGCTCCTGTGCAGCTTCGTCTTGAACTGATCCGTTGTGGGTGCGATGACAACATCAGGTGCAGTTTCTTCCAGGGAGCCGATATCCGAATGGAAAATGCGGTTTTTCGTTAGTTTATCCGAAATCTTCAATGAAAACAGCTTGTTACTTTTGTTTTTGACTTTACAAAGTTTAACAATAGGAAACGGAAAATAAATAAATAAATAAAAATAACATCAAGGATTAGTGCATTTTTGTCCAGGAAGCCAGTATCATTAGACATCCTAATCTGGGGATCAATCAGGATTATATTCACACGGATGGCAAAGAAAAACAAGAGAGTAAGTGATTAAAAATGAACTTCATAGAAAGAGGGATAAATAACAACTGACCAGAGATAGGTTAGTTTGCAAGCCAATTTTTTAAAACAGTCCAACACATGCCAACATGTAAAACGGACGTTAAACCGAATATAATGATGATAAATAATTAAATTTAACTTTCAAAACATATGTAATAAGAAAAAGAGTAATAATTTAGTCAAAAGAATAAAAACGTGCAAAGCGTAATACCTGGTCTGATACTACACTTCATCTTTTCTATCCTCGGTCATTTTAGATTAACACAATTTTTATTTTGGTCCTAATCCAGTGCTACTTTTTATAGAGCTAGATTTTCCGCATATTCAAAATCGACCTTGTCTCAAACTCTGTCCTCCTACAGAAGCAAGTAAATAAGGATAGAGTATTAACAAATTTAATGAAAAAAAAAAAGAATCCTGGGCAATGCCGGATGCGTATAGCTAGTGATTCATAAAACAGCTGAAAGTAACCTTATTTTCCCAGTCTAACATTCCAGCTTCCCCACGAAGCCACAGATCAATAGATTTAAAGAGGAAATACATTTGATGAAAAAAAAATTTTTTTTTTTAAATAAACAAATAAAAAGGCGAAAAGAAAAAAGATTCAAGGCACGTCAATACCTGTAGCTAAAGAATGGTGAGAAGCAGTACAAGGTGGATGGGGGCAAGGGGATCATCATTAAAGTATCAAATAAAATTAAATAAAAAAAAAATAAAATGGCTCGTCTCCTGTGATGCGTATGATCAACCAAATCAATTATTGGCTTCTTAGTCTCGCAGAAATGTTTGCGTGTAGTCTCGCCATTTCTGTGTCATTCCAACTGTAATGGATTGCAGAACTCAGTGTGGAGAAATTTAATTGAATTCCATCTAAAACTGAAATTGATAAATCTTAGCAATCTATGAAGAGAAAGGCGTTCTAAGCTTCTTTAAGAAAAAAAAAAATGTAGAAAAATAAAGTAACAAAAACGAAACAAATAATCTATTGTTAATCGTATTTCCCATGAAATAAAATATACAGATTTGAATAGTACTATACTAGCCGTCCCTACACGACGTAACCCGGGAGTTTTACTTCCATTTTCGTTTTTTTTTTTTGTTCTGTTTTTGCTTTTATTATACCGTTTATTTTTTTATTTTTACTATGCCGTTCTTTTTTACTAGTGAATCGCCGCTGATCAAGGCCTAAACATCACTCGAGGATTAGAGTAATTAAATTGTCAGCTTCAGATAAACATTACTTTGGTAATATTAGGAACGATAGGTGAATTTTATTATTTAAGTAGACGGTTTAACGAAAAATTGTTAACATTGACTTGAAAACAGTCATGTTGTTTTCGACTAAGAAACAACACCATGGTATCGTATTCAACAAATGAGAAGAAACAGTGTTCATGTAAGTTCCGATTGGCTTTAGTTAGGCGGAAGAAGGAAAGTTTTTTTTTTTTTTTTTTGTATTTTTTAAAAGAAAATGGAGTTTTGTAGTTAAATCTATTATTATGTCATCTTTTGGTCATTAAATACTTAATTAAACAAAATTGATACGAAACTATAACTGATTATTATTGTTTTAATCTATTTATGAAATTATAGAATGTAAATAGCTTCCGAAAGTTTTAATTTTTTAGTACGTAAGAATTTGCTAAGAATTTTAAACCCTTAAATCATTTCAAATTTCGAAGGATCACAAAATAATTTTGTAAGAAGTAGCAGCATCAGTGAATGTTGCTTTACTTATCACCTCTCTCTAATCATCCGTTTCTTTCATCTAATCACATATGCAATAATATTCACCCCGAATTCCAATGCGTACTATAAAAACTCAAACACACATTTTTCTATTTTTCTTTCGCTGGCAACATATATGTCTGCATCTAAGAAAGCTAACCCCGGCTCCTGGTAGAAAGGCCCTCGGCAGATATAACAAGAAACTTTTAAACACTACTAAACACACTACTGACTGAACTCTCTCGCACACAAGTTGGCACACACTAACAAAACTGTTGTGACGTGTCTCAACACGTGACTACTGTTCACGTGTATTTAAAGAAAGCGAAACTGATTAGAGCCAGTTGAATTTAGGTCTGTTGCATCGTCGAGTGAAAACAATATAGATATAAATTATGGAATAGATTTATACCGTTAGGTACAATAGGTGAAGTCCGTGTCAGGTAGCAGCAACTATTAAGTGAGTTGACAAGTAAACCGCTAAGTGTTTCACATTCCGACTCACAGCTACAACTGATTATAACCAGTTTCGATTTTTTTAAATATACGTGAACCGTAATCACGTATTTGAGACACGTTAAAAGAAAAACAAATGCGCCAATATACACAAACGTCTTCGTACTTATCGCATTTATACGCACGTAAAAGCACATGGTGCCAGCCGAAATGAATAGGTCCACTAAAATTCTCCTTATTAATTGTCTTAACATATTGTCTATACCAAAGTAATATATTTTCTCTATTTTAAATCCAATATACAGCATGCAGGTAAATAATTAATATTCGTTAATAAACTTCGCCCCCCCCCCAAAAAAAAAGACACACCTCAACAAATTCGTTCTTTATTTTTAAACTGTTAATAAAAATTTTTTTCAGATGAGAATAGATAAGATTTGTTAGTTTTACAATGTTTTGACCAATGTAACCTCTGACCTTCAGATGTATCTTATCGAAGTTTGGAATTTTGTTGTCGAACTCGGGAATCTGTACAGAATTTCAAACATAAAATTCAGTTCTAAGTGAAACTCTTTTAGAGATTGAAGTTTCAATCCTCCGTGCGGCGATACCTTTTAAGGATTACTTAAGATATCTACCCGGTCATTACTGACGAAACAATAGCATAGTATCCCCGTGGATTAAATAAAGAGTTCCATCCGAAATCCATGCAGATTATAAGTTCAACAACAAAAAATACAAAGATTTCCAGAGTTCGACAAGTTGCATGTGAAGAAGACATCACTGCAGTAATCAAAATGCTGTGAAAACACTCAAGGTGAGTAGTCAGAATAATCCAAGCAATACAGACTGCCTTGTTTATGAAGAAACTGAAATGCATTATGATGCATTTAATTTCATAATTATTATTTAAATATTTTACTAAAAGATTCCTTTTATTTTATGCTGCGGCTATTTATTTTAATAAACATTCGACTAGTAATATATATAAAAATAATAATTAAATATATAATTATCAAAGTCACGTTAATTCGAGAAACACGGGTACAATTATTTTATTGATTTAGAGATTAAAAGCAACGAAAAAATGTATCCAAAAATTGAAATATATTAAGAAAAGTAAAAAGTTATCCCATGGTTTATACAATTTATTTTTAGCTAAAGTTAATTTTGTAATTACGGGTTCTTATTTACTCGCTACCACCCCCTCTACGAGGGTAGAGTTATTATATTTTTCAAATAAAGGACCATCACATATCGAAGCTCGGACACCACTCGATGGATAAGACTTAATGTGTGTACGGTAGTCATTAGGACAATAGCGTAGTAATCGTTAGTAGTGGAAATTTGGTTTAATTGGGTTACTTAAGCAAACGGTTCAATAAGAACTTCTTTACGTAATATTGTCGTCTTCAAGTTCAACATTGTAGGATACAAGTCGGGATGCATGACTTATATGTGTGTGATCGGTAGGATAACCAATCTATAAGGACCGTGGTTGTGTGTGTCGCAACTTCATTGAAGTCGAAAATAGGCGTGTATCCGCGAGACCATTAAAGGTAAATTTAACCGAACCGCCTATTAATAGATAGGTTTCAACAATCCACATCCTTACATAAAGAAATAAAAATGAAATCAGAAAATAACGACACTCGACAAAGAACACAAAATCGCAGTATTAACATGAAATAAACATTTATTTACGTTTTAGGAATATTAGTTTAAATTGTTCCAACGTAAGTGTTTTCTTGTGTTGGATGTTCATAATAGAGGATTAGTGAAGTGAGGATTTTGCGAGAATATCACGCGGTTTGAAATTCCTGATTTTTTATGATCAGAGTACCGCACGTGGGCTAAAATGTTCCTATGGCTATTTTTGAGAAGAACAGTTCAAACATCCATATAAGTGAATACATGTGTGTGTGCTCGTATTGTAAGAATAGTAGTTTGAAATAAAATTGTTTAAAAGAAGGTTTAAATTTTCGTTCAATGTGGTAATTTCGTTATGTAGTTGAGAACACAAGAAATTATTAGTTATTGATCTGTTAGTCGATCTATCTATATATCTATGTGTATTATCGATATATCTATCGATCTAGTTATCTATCTTTTTATCTATTTGTCTGTCTATCTCGATCTATCTATCTAACTGGCAAGATGAACAACACATGAGATATGAAGGTGTTTTGATAAAAGTTGTTAAAACATTATTGAGCTATAAAATAGACAAGTTGCACCGGAAGAGTGTCTGATAGCTGACCCGGAATGACGTGATTGTTACCACGTGATCAGCTTAGCTGGACATAGAGTTGAAGTTGGATTGGGGGGGGGGGCGTCTCAGACGTGAGACGTGTAAGAACTAGCCACCCAAATAAATATCGTCGATTCCTCTTGTCTGGGAGTGAATAAACTATATAAAAATACACAGCGTCTTGGTATCTCTGTTGAAATGTCTTTATTTACACAGAATCCTTTTTCCCAAGAATTGCTGAAAATCTTCCAGAGGCTGACAGCAGAACCAGGTACGTGCTCGAATAAATGTCTTTATGTTATATGTCCACACACACACACACACACACACACACACACACACACACACACACTGAAAGAGTTAATTACACACTAAGAAAATGTTAAGAACACACACCTAGACGATCACGGAACATAAATAGACTGCAACAAAATAACTTAGGGTTCAGATAGTAAAGAACCACCGTAGACATTTAGTGACACGTACACACATTCAGATGAATCCTTCGTCACACACTTATGAAGTATGACCATTCAGTGTATATACAACGTACGCCATGTTGGTGCCGCATTATCTAACAACTTTCCATGATGGGTATTAAAGTGAATGTGCATTGCGCGTAATATCAGGAGGAGGAGGGGTTATGCTGAACATGTGCTCCTCTTAGAAAATTGAAGAGGAAAACTGATTTGATTTTTGGAGGGCAAATCTTTGTGTGTAGGCCTTCACAAATGTTCCAGCCTGTTTATTGTATTCCTACGCAAGGGAGCGTAACATAGTTCCTTTTGTGTTATGTGTGCGTGTGGTCGCTTCTTCATACGTGTGGGAATTGAAGCGGTGATTGCTATGAAATGTTCTTGCCGAGGATTTATTCTGGCTAGGCATAGCGTTTGCTAAAATGTAAACAAGTCCTTATCTTCTCTTAAATGATCTCTGATCATACCAAATTTCCACTACTAACAACTACTACGCTATTGTCCAAATGACTATTGTACACACATTAAAAGCAAACCAGCGGAACAGAGTTCCACAAGCGGGCAGTTCTAAGAAAGAGACTTTGTTCATGGAATCCACGTTTAGGTTTGGGCACCAATAGAGAGTCAGACACAAGATCAATTTTTAATGGGGAGCAATCCAGCTCTCCAGAAATGAACACCGGATTCAACAAAAAAATTTTAATTCCATCGGTTTAGAAGAATTTCTCATTTACTGACCGAGGAAGTGTAGCATCGGAACATTATTTTCAAATCATCATCATCATCATCACCACCACCCGTCTTAAAGATTTGCATTTCATATCCACCGTATCATTTTTATATAATTTATCTCCATGCAACACATGTCCTCAACTCTCACTGAGTAAGTTTCAATTTCATACATTAAAAGAAAAGAACATAATTCACTCATAAAACTGCATACCTGACAATATACAGATGAGCCAAAGTCTTAGTTAATCCTTCCTTCTCCATATATCATGAAGTATTCCCAAAGATATGACATGTAAATGTTGATCTCATAAACTATTTACCTGGTCAAGCTAAAATGGTGCATGGTGATTATCGTTATCAAAGAGCATTATATCCGTACATAAAATTTGGAAAAATAGAAAGTTAAAATTCTGTTAAAAATTTCGACCATGACCAACTTCATACAAGATGCCAGACGTCGCTGGCTACAATATTGGCCAAATAGTGGATTCCTATAATGAACATAACTGAAGTTATTAGCAATCGGGAATGGGATCTTTTTATTTTTTTTACTCTTGTTTACTCCAAATAAAGAATACTGCCAGGTAAACGTTAAGGGGTTATTATTTGGGATCGTGTCTAACAGGGGACACTGAGGAGTTAAGCAGCAAGATATCTGTTCACATTACATTTAAAACTCTGCATCTTAGTACATAGTGAAGCAGGAAACGAGGAAGGAAGTCCAAAGTTTAGCAGTCAAATGGAAGAAATTATTAGAGTAAAAAGCTTTCCAGAATCTAGAGACCTCAACAGTAAAGGGGTGGGATTTTGCTGCTTGTTGAGTTAGTTGAGAGTATGTATGTCGAGGTGATACAAGTGCTATGAATTCATCAGAGCACATTTTACTTGTAAAACAGGCACAGGGATACAACAGCGATAGTACAGAGGTTGGAAATTGGCATATAGTGCTGGAACTATTAAATTTGAGACCATTTTTTGAACTTTGTCTAAGTGTAAGAGACCAGTGGTAGATGCACCATCCCAGGTTTGGCAATAATACTCTTTCTATGGGCGAATTGTGGCTTTGTAAAAGTATAGAATAAAAGCATAGTGTGAATAATTTTCTAACACGGTAGAGGGATCCCACCTTCTTTGCAGCAATGTCTGCAATGCATTTTTGGTGACGATTAGTCAAGTGATGCAGACGCTAAGTTTTAAAAAAAATTGACTGAAAACATAACTTCTGCATTGGTGGAGATAAAAATGTGAAGTATGGTTCTTTAAATCAGTTTGGAGAATTCAATATACCCAACTAAAAGAAATCGGTAGACGTGATTTTTTCATGAATTTTACAAATAAACATTGAAAGAAGATATATATAGTTCACAAGTATTGAACAAACATTGGTGATGCAAAGATTAAAAGATGGCTGCAACCATGTTAGGGCTTCTTAAATTTTTTAGTTTCTGAAATTGTATTTATCAAAATCTTTGCTATGAAACTAAATAATGTTGTCAAGATTCCATTTACCCATTTTACAAAAATATTCTTTAAGAAATGAGAAATAAAATGTAAATATGGAAATCTATTATGTCCTCCTCTCCCTCCTCTTACACACACAGCTCAATGATATTCACTGACAGGGTTAACACAGGACCTATTTAGACATATCTCTATTAGAGATATCTTTTTAAATTCTTTTTGCTACTTTGGATATATCAACTCCTATGAATATATCAATTTCTTTGAATTTATATTTCAGTATACCCAAAAAAATCTAAATCAAATGTATTATTTGAGAGCATTTCGTGATTCTTTACTTTGCATATCTAGCCACACCAGATAGCTGTGATATGGCGAAACTATATATATCTATATATTTCCACTATTATATAAAAGGCACTTTGTCTGTGTGTCTGTCTCTGTGTGAGAGTTTGTTCCCTATGGACTCGAAAACAGCTGAGCTGACTTTTATGAAATTTCACACGAAGGTACATTATGTATCTGGCAGTGTTCTTAGATAGTTTATGTATTGGAATGTCTTCAAGAAGTATCGATAATTGGAAAAATCCGATGAAAGAAAGAACAAGTGATTTTGACCCAGCTTAACACCTTATACAGTCACAAGTGTATTTGAGAAGTTTTATTACCACAGAAGTCGAAAGGCCCAACATATAAAATTAACAATAGGTTCTTTGATATGACAAAAGCACGTTCGAAATGAATGTTTCCAGTTAGAGCACAGTTGAAGCATGATACTTGACTTTTGTCTTTTGAGCACTAATTCAAGCCATTATATATAAAAATAATTTTATAAAATCAATAGTAGGTTTTCTACAGTGCAATGTAGACTAGAATATATTGTGGACTAAGTCACTGGAGGAAGGTATGTAAAGCTTCCTCTCAGTACACCCCAACTACAGCAGGCAATCAATCGACTTGATTGAAAAATGGAGTGTGAAAAGTTTGTTGATCATCATTCAATCACGGACAACGTCGGTTCTCCCTGCTAGTTTAATGTATAAAATTAAGTCGATCAAACTTCAATGCTAAACCTATATAACAATAGATCTAATAAATTGATACGTACTTTGAACTAACCTCATTGTCTTTTTTCCATTATACTATTAACATGTACTTAATTCAATTTAGTTTCTTTCTAATAATGCTTAGGCCGGCTCAGAATAATGTTAAAGCGGATAAATTTTTCTTTAATAACCTAAAAAAAAGCCATCAGCTTAAGCCTTTCATAAAGTATGTTAAGTGTTGAGCCATTCTGTAGAACAAAGATGGCGGCAGTAGATTCAATCGGCAAAGAATCAGCATGAATCCTCTATTGAATATTATATATTACGAGGAATAATTTGCCTGGTGGACTAATCCGAAAAAAAAAAAAGAAAAAGCCGTTTTGGAACCTTTGAAGAAGGAATACAGACATACACAAAGTGACTTTTATATAATAGTACACACACACACACACACACACACACATACATATATATAAGTTAGAAAAGCATTTCATCCAAGGTATGAAAATTGTTAAACAAAATGTTTTTACTATAGGCTTTAAAATTAAAGGTACAAGATTCAATTTGAAATTTATTTATCTTCAAAGTGCACTTTTATAAATTTTACAAACTAAGGTATAAACATTTAATACCTTACTTTGTAAAATTTATAAAAGTGCACTTTGAAGATAAATAAATTTCAAATTGAATCTTGTACCTTTATTTTTAAAGCCTATAGTAAAAACATTTTGCTTAACAATTTTCATGCCTTGGATGAAATGCTTTTCTAACTTGTATTGTATCGTATCTTTTTAAGATTATATTTTATTTAATTTATTGATTTGGATTTAAAAAAAAATGAATGTAGTTTTGCATGTATTTATAAAAACTCTCCTACTCTCTATTTCAGTTTGTATTTCTCCTCACACCACAACTCTTTTTTGCAACTCCCTCTTTGTCATACATGTCTGAATAATGAGAAAATCTGAATTTTTAACAAAAACTTAACAATAACTTTTTTAGATTAAATTTTTTTAAAACTTCTTTCAGAATAGAAAATCTTTATAATTTAATAAAGAACATATTTCATATAGGTTTCATTAAACATATTCAGTAGATAACGAGAAAAATAGAGATGAAAATTTCAAAAGGACTATATAACTGGTTACGCTCAATAGTCGTCCTCTCCAGCGAAAGTCTTTGTTATTGTTATTCTATTTGTGTCGTGCTCTTTTGCGCGAGGACTAATATAGTATCATCTCACAAAGAATGCAATTAAAAGTAAACTGAACCTTTGTCTGAGAGAAGCCCTGCCATTGCCTAATGAGATGATGTTTATCTAACTAGATGTATTATTATTCCCGCTCACGGGAATAATAATACATCTAGTTTGTTAGATAAACACAATATATAAAGATACCCAGTAACACAAATTCCATGCATTTTAGCCTGATGATTCTCTAGGAGAATAAAACGTAAATTACTGTACAGCTTAATTGCTATACAGTCTCATAACATATGTATCTTATAATCCTCTACCCTATAATAAAGACCAATGTGTAATAAATACGTACTTCAATCCCATCATGTAGAAGTTAGCCATTTACATACATTTCCTGGCTCCTAGGCGAAACCATTTCAAATGGCGAGGAGAAAAACATAGAATATCAGACAACTACCTCTCACTACCTAAAATGAATTTTTAAATTTTTTTTATTATATTTTCACCCCAAACAAGGCACATTGCCACTTTGCTGTAGGGGGCTACTATCAGTGACATAAGCTACAGGGGTACTATGTAGGGAGTTGGGCAGCAAGATGTCAGTTCACATTACACTTGAACTTCTGCATATCAGTACAGTTGGGAAGCAGGAACCTGGAAGGGAATTCCAAAGTCTAGCAGTTCTGGCGAAGAAACTACTGGTGTAGAAGGCTCTTTTACATCTAAGAATCTCTACTGTGAAGGGATGGGATTTAGCTGCTTGTCGGGTTTGTCGGGGGTATTTACATCGAGGAGGTACAAGTGCTTGCAGTTCATCGGAGCATTCACCATTAAAGTACTTGTAGAACAGGCAGAGCGATGCTATATTTCGTTGATGGAACAGAGGCTGATGCTTAGATGACAGTTCAGGACCTATCAAGTTGGCGACTCTCTTTTGAACTTTGTCTAGGAGCGAGAGAGTAGTAGCAGATGCACCAGCCCAAATATGACAACAATACTCCATACATGGGTGAATGGTGGCCCTTTTTTTTTTCTTTTTTTTTTTTACATGGGGGTCACCACTTATCAAGGCCCGAAGGCCACTCAGGGATAAGGGTTATTGCGTGTACAGTAATATAGAGGTACAGGATACTTTTTGGCGTTAGTAGCTTTCTAGCATGGTAGAGAGAAGCTACCTTCTTTGCAGCGGTCCTGGCAATGCTCTCAATGTAATTGCTCCAACTCATGCTTCCGGTGAACGTTAGACCGAGGAGTTTAAAAGATGTATTTTCAGAATTGAAAAAGAAATCCTCCGCGCTATAAGTGATGAGTGTCTTATTTTTTCTCGATTATCAGAAATGATAATTTAGATAACAAAAAATTGAATTATTGATGCAATTATACGATTTTATATGAATATTTAAGTAATATAGCTAGATTAATAGTGAGTATGAACATTGGCAAAGCACTTTTTTTTCATCACTTTTACAGAGGGTGTACATAGGTACATATATGAAATAATAATATAGGAAAAGACAGAATAATAAAGCTTAAGGTTACATTAGAACATTATTGCATTATCATGGCAATAAGGATGAGGGTAATTACAAAAAGTGAAAGAAAAATGGGGGGTGCGGGGCTCTTTAGACCATGGCAATTCAAAGCTAAATGCTTTTCAGAAGAGGAGCAAAAAACAGCATTTCCCTCCTCATTCCTTTTTTACATATAGTAATTACCCTAATCCTTATTGGCATGATAATGTAATAAATTTCTAATGTAAGTTTAATTTTTATCATTCTATCATTTCTTAAAAATTGCTTCTCTTAATCGGGTAGAGCTTCATTTATCCAAACAGGTTGGTCTTTCTTTCGGAAGAAAAAATAAATAAAACAATTTTTAAGAACTTATATATATTAATCAAAAGGCAAATTACCATCGCCCATGAAGAAATTTGGAAACAGACCAGCAAATTAGATGAACTTGAACAAAAACTCAAGACCTGTGTCACTGAAGAACAAAACACAGAACTCCAGCACTGACTAAATGATATAGTCATCAACTTCAAACACTCCCATCTTATCAAAATTCATAAAAAATTAAATTCCTTATACAAAGGAACCATGGTACTCCCAAATCACACACAACACTACATCAACCTATTGGACCACAACCTCACTGAGCACCCCCAAAATTTTTAAAGCTCGGACCAAACTGCCACCTCTTTAATTCATTTAAACACCAAAACAAAAAAGCGGAAATCAAATTATTATATGAAAATATTATCCAACAAGAAACAGACAAAAAAAATCACCACCCACCTCGGTTTATGCAAACTTCTAAAAGCTGAATCCATTAAAAACCGACACAATAAACAAAATTCCAACTCAATATTAACCGCCAGCCTTAAAAAAAGCAGCTCTAGAACTCTGCAATCACCCCAACCTCACGATTAAAAAAGCCGACAAAACAAATATATTTGTAGTATTAATTAAATCTGACACATGAAACTACCATCCTCGATGATCACACAAAATAAAAAAAAAATCTACAACAACCCAATAAATGCAAAAAAAAAAAAAATGCAAATCAGTAGACACATCACTTCCAATAATGCCCAAATCAGAAATCATCAACTTCCAAAAATCATCAGTGACTACAAACCCGGATACCTATATGAAACCGTCAAAATCCATAAACTCAACTCTTCTCTCTGACCTATCATTTCACAAGTCACCACCCCAGTCTATTCACTAACAAAAGTCCTACATGACATCATCATCCCATACCAACCCAGTAAATATAGTGTAAAATCCACACAAGAATCCCTACAAATCCTTAAATCTTAACAACCCAACAACAAAATAATCGTCTCTCTTATTATTGAAAACTTATTTACAAACGTTTGCATCATAAAAACCATCGGCATAATCCTTGACAACACATACAAAAATCTATCCTTACCTCCCCCTAAAATTAAGCAAAAAATACTTAAAAATTACTTCTAGTCTGCACCAGTGGACTACCTGTTTCATGTGTGAGGATGTCCACGGATAAAATATAACATAAAACCAGTTGTGGTGTTTACTCGGCAACCATCTTTATTTAGTACTCTTCTTACACCGGTCACCTCCAAGGGGGGTTACTCCAAACGGTGTAACACCTGTTGCTGTTCATGCAACATCTTCCCTTTTCTCAAAGAAAGGAGAAAACAAACAACAAAAAAAAACGTCTGAACGGAATTAAAATAAAATATATATAAAAAAGTGACCTAGGCATTCATTGGGCAGACTACCCTCCTGCCTAACAGGGAGTATTCTGCCCTTCCCTATTTTATTTCGCATAGTCCCTGAATCTCACAGGATCTCTCACTACTCTTCCCGACCGTGTTGTCCGTAGGCTTGCTTTTGTTTGTTCGGGGCTTGATATCATTGGGGGTGGTGTCGGGTTAACTCCCTCTCCCAATTCACTCTCATACCCAGGTTGGCCTGTGTCATCTCTCTCTTCTATGCTGTTACCTTCATTCCTGACTATTTTGCTCTGCACTCCGCATGGCTGGTGAATCAACGATGTAAGTGGGGGTGCTTCTGCAGTTTTTTTTCAAGTCGACCCTATTCCGTCGATATAGCTCCTCATTCACTTTTACATTGTATGACCGCTCATCCAGTCTCTCCCATACCATTGCCTTCTTCCACTCTCTCTGACCCTTTATGTGGAGTTTCATCCAAACTACGTCTCCAGGGTGTAACGGTTGAAGTGGTTTCACTTTGTGGTTAAAAAACTGTTCTTGTCTCCTGCTGTCTCGTTTGACACACTTTTTGAGGTTTTTGGCCAATTCTTGTCTGAGTAACTCCTCTCTAGTTGGGAGAAGCGTTTTTGTTCTCCTTGACATCAGCTTCTGAGCTGGTGATAAGAGACCCTTAGATGGTGTATTCCTATGATCCAACATTGCTAGGTATGGATCAGCCTTATCCCCCATCGCTTTCTGGAAAAGGTTCTTTGCCATTTTTACTGCAGATTCCACTTTCCCATTCGCCTTGCTATTATATGGATTGACAGGTGTATGTATAAAACACCACTTTTTAGCAAAGGTGGAAAATTCCTGGCTGCTAAACTGAGGCCCATTATCAGTTACCACCTGATCTGGTATTCCATGTCGTGCAAAATGATGTTTCAGTTTGGTTACTACTGTCTTAGCTTCTGTATTTTGAAGATGATCGATTTCCCAGAAGTTGCTCATGTAATCCACAGTACAAAGATAGTCTCTATCTGTAAACTTAAACAGGTCCACTCCCACTTTCGCCCAGGGTCTGTCAGGAACTTCATGAGCTATTAATGGTTCGGCTGGATTGGCTACTTCGTATTTTCTGCATGTGGGGTATTTTGAAACATAGTCTCTGATCTCACTGTTCATGTTTGGCCAATACAAACATTCTCTTGCCCTTCTGCAACATCCTTCTATTCCTAGGTGTGTAGAATGCAGCTTCTCCTTCAGTATAGCCCGCTGGGTAATTGGAACCACTACACGATTACCCCTGAAAATTAACTCATTTTGTACAGTCATTTCATTTCGTATACAAAAATACGGTCTCACCTCTGGGTCAAGATGTATTTTTTCGTCTGGCCATCCCTCCACAATTACTTGCTGCAACTGCTGCATGCTTCGGTCTTCTTTTGTGGCTGAGCGCAGTTCAAGCAGCCTCCTCTCTGTTACAGGAATGTATTCAGCTTCCTTGACATCATCTTCATTGTCCATATCTTCGCTGTTCACTCTGTGGATATATGCTCTTGATAGCGTGTCTGCAAGGAACATCTTCCTACCTGGATGGTACAGAACGGTAACATCGTAAGCCTGTAATCGCATCAGCATGTTTAGCAGTCATTTGGGGCATTTTCCCAACTCTTTTTTCATGATAGCTTCTAATGGCCTATGATCGGTCAGTACCATTATCTGTCGACCAAACGTATATTGATGAAACCATTCGGTAGCATAGACTACTGCTAGCAGTTCTTTTTCAATTTGCGCATATCGGGTTTCTGTGTCAGTCAGTGCACAGCTGATATAGGCTAGAAGTTGACCTTCCTGCAGTAGTGCAGCCCCCCTACCCTTCTCACTTGCATCACATTGAATGACCAAAGGTTTGTTGGGTTCATAGTATTTCAATACTGGTGCCTCACTCACTAACCTTTTAATTTTTTCAAAAGCTCTTTCATGAATTTGGGACCACGTCCATGGCATATCTGCCTTCACTAAATTCCGAATTGGGGCCATCACGTTGGAAATATGTGGCAGAAACTTTGCCAAGTAGTTCACAAATCCAGCCAATCTTTGCATGCCTTTAACATCTGTTGGGCATGGCATCTCTTTTATAGCTTTTACCTTCCCAGGGTCAGGAAGTAACCCATCACTGATTATCGTGTGACCTAGGAAAGATATAGATGTTTGTCGTAGGTTCAATTTCCCAGCATTCAATCGAATTCCACGATCACAGCATCTCTGCAACAGTTTTTTCAGTTTTTTGTCATGATCAGCTGTTGCTTCCTCCATTGTTTTACCTTTCCCAATCACCAGTTGATCACACCCTCTAAATCCCATACATTGTTAAAGAGGGCCTTTTGAAATATCTCTGGAGCTGGAGTAATCCCAAATGGTAAAACCTTCCACCGAAACCGACCAAATGGCGTGGTAAATGTAGTCAAACGACTGCTGACTTCATCCAATTTCAAATGCCAAAATCCATCTCGTAAATCCAGGGTGGAAAATACTTTGCTGTCAGCCAGTTCTGGCAGCAAATCATCCAATGTAGTTAGTTAGAAATGTTCCCTTTTCAAAGCCTTATTCAGTGGTCTTGGGTCTATGCAAATCCTTAGATTTCCATTTTTCTTCATCACCAATGCCAATGCACTTACCCATGGAGTTGGCTCACTTACTGGTTCAATAACTTTCTTTTTAACCAGTTTCTCCAATTCAAGTTTTAATTTGTCTTTCAGTGCGACTGGCACTCTTCGTGCTGCAGCTACATTTGGTGTTACTGCTGTATCCAACTCCAAATGTACCGCTGCAGGTAACTGACCCAATTCCTCCTTAAATACATCTCTGAACTCGTTTATAATGCTGTCAGAGTTCTGGCTACTGGATTCATCCACTTAGGAAATTTGGGCTATCGTTTTGAACTGGTCCTGGTTGATTGTGATGAGTGCCATCTTCTGAATTGCATTTGCTCCCAGTAAAGGATGGAAATGCTCTTTTACAATGACAAACTTAACTGCATATTTTTGTCCAGTTTTGGGGTTTATCATTTTGACTCGGCACTCTCCCAATGGCTTCACTTCTGTTCCATTTCACATGACCAGTGTCTTATTTGAAGGCTCCAGTGTTTTCCCCATTACATGCTTCTCATTCAGTATGTTTACTGATGCTCCACTGTCAAGCTGAAAAATAATTGGCTTTCCTTTCACCATCATTTCCGCTTTTATCACCTCATGATTCACAGCGTTAACTTTTTCTTTTATTGTTACACTGTCTACCTGCCCATAGTCTGAAGAACTACTACTGTCACCTTGATCCTCGTATTGTTGCGTTTTGACAGTCTGCACCTTCTTTTTCCTTGCTAGTCTGCATTTCGCAGAAAAATGATTTTTTCCATTACAGTTGTAGCATGTCTTGCCAAATGCAGGATATACTTCCTTGTTCGGTCGATGTTGCAGTGTACACGTTCTGCATTCTCTCACAGTTTTTTCCCCTGGCTTTTTCTTGTGTCTGAACTCCACTCGGTTCACTCTCTCAGGCCTTAGGATACTGGCTTGTAACGTAGCATTTTCAGACAGTTTAAAAATGTCTATATATCTTTGTAAATCCAGCTGTCTTATTTTAAGTAACTCAGCTTGTGTCTGAGGGTTACGTATTCCCAGCACTACTTGATCTCTGAGTACTGAGGAAACGCAATTGGCACAAAAATTGCACGTTTTTACTAACGTCTGAAGTGCCGTAATAAAAGATTCCACGGTCTCCGTTTCTCCTTGCTTTCTCGTGTGAAAAACATAACGCTCGTAAGTTTCATTTGTTTCCCCTATAGCATATTTATCAAACGCCTGAATAATTTCCGTAGGCGTTCTTTCATCTTCGGGCGTTGAAAAGTGAAACCCGTAGTACACTTTCAAAGCATCATCCCCTAACGTATGAAGCAAAAGCGCAGTTTGATATTGTATCGACTGGGTTGTCAGATACGTAATAATAGCATAATTATGTCATTTCAGCTTAAATAGCTTCCAATTCTCTGTCAAATTCTGCTCCATACAAAGGGGTGGTGGTCTTATGCCAGCTACCGGTCTGTTTATTGCACTCATGTCTCCTTCCGACATTTCTTTTTTTTTCCTTACCACCTTGTGGCGTCGTAATTTTCACACCGAAAAATTAAACGTTTTTTTTTTTTTTCTGCTACCTTTCCACTGTTTTGTTTTTTCTTCTCTTTATTGTACATCCCACCGCTATCACCATGTTTCATGTGTGAGGATGCCCACGGATAAAATATAACATAAAACCAGTTATGGTGTTTACTCGGCAACCATCTTTATTTAGTACTCTTCTTACACCATTCACCTCCAAGGGGCGTTACTCCAAACGGCGTAACACCTGTTGCTGTTCATGCAACACTATCCATCTACGACCACAAGGAGAATATTTACATCCAAATAGATGGTGTATTCATGAGTTCTGTGCTTGAACCCACCTTCAGTGAGTTCTACATGAGTCACTTCGAAAACCTGATACTCAACACCAATAAACCCTTCATTTATGTAAGGTATGTAAACGATATCATCCTCCTTGCTATTAGAAACCAACAAATCCTTACACTTAAGGACCTTCTCCTTCTATACTCAAATTTACTGTAAAATCTAATATTAATAACAAAATTCCTTTCCTCGACGTTCTTGTTGCCACTTCTAATAACACTTTTAGCACTATCAACTACAAAAAACTTACTTGCTATAATTCTTGCCTTCTAAATTTCGAAATAGCCATCATCGAAAACCTCCTCAACCGAGCAAAACTTATCTCTTCCAACTAAAAAATATTACTCATCGAACTAAAATATATTAAACAAGTCCTCATCAACAACGGTTTCCCAAATTATATTATTGATCAACACAAATTCCACACTCCAGAAGTTAACCCCCCCCACACACACACACTAACAGTAACACCGTAATCCCAATACAATCGAATGCATCCGGGCATTAAATTAGAAGAAATCGTTAAAAAAAATTTTCCATAGATACATCTCTCGTATAGACAACAATAATATTAGATTGATCATTTACTATAAAAAATTTCAAACCCAAAACTTACTTATTAAAAACAATCAAATATAACCTCCTCAGTGACATGCAATATGGCTTCCGTTCTAATAGATCCATAGAAGATGTGTTAACAGTTATAACTCATAGGATTAGTGAATCTCTCAATGGAGGCTTCCTTTCTGGGGCAATTGCAGTTGACATATCAAAGGCCTTTGATAGGGTATGGCATAGTCTACTCCACAAAATCCCCAGCTATGGTATAGCTAGAAATGTCTTTTCAGTTATTAAATCATTTCTCTTTGATAGGTTCATAAGAGTAGTGGTTTATGGACAGAAATCAGAGGCTCACAGTATTAATGCTGGAGTCCCTCAAGGGTTCATCCTGGGTCCAACTCTCTTCCTGATCTACATCAATGATCTTCCAAATCACATCCTTAGATCATTTATGGACATTTATGATAATGAAACTACCATCTATGGCAACACATCAAAGGTTGTAAACGACCAAGTTCTCTCCTATTCTCTCTCTTCTGATCTTGATCACGTTGTGCAATGGGGAAAGAGGTGGCCGGTTACTTTTAATGCATCTAAAACCAAGCTTCTATCTTTACATCAACAACGCTCTGATCCCTGTCTGGCATCAATCGAAATGAATGGCTCTTGTCCTGGTGAGGCTCCATGTTTTGACAAACTTCTAGGTTTGACCTTTACTCTTGATCTGAGATGGAACACGTACATCAAATCTGTTGCCAGGGATGTTGGAAAAATGGTGGGATCGTTCTACCGCTCCAGTAGATATCTCACTGCTGATGCAATTCTCTACCTGTATAAGGGCCAAGTGCGTCCAAGGATGGAATACTGTTGCCACATCTGGGCAGGAGCTTCCAGATGCAGTTTATCCTGCCTTAACAGAGTGCAAAATAGACTTTGTAGCCTAGTGGGAGATGGTATTTCTCTTCCTTGCAAACTCTTTCTCATAGAAGAGAAGTTGCAAGCCTATCTCTACTTTATCATTATTTTCATGGCAAGTGTTCATCTGAGCTTCAATCTATGGTCCCCCCTATCCTAACTTTCATATAAAATACTCGTCTAACTAAAACAACTATCAATAATTTTTCTCACTCTTTATCTGTGCCTAAACCTAAACGTAGATTCCATGAACAAAGCTTCTCTCTTAGAACTGCACGCTTGTGGAATTCTGTTCTGCTTTCCTGCTTTCCAACTGACTACAATATGGTTGTCTTCAAGTCCAATGTGAAAAAATTCTTGATGAGCCATCCCCTTAAGTAATCCAATTTACCAAATTTCCACTACTAAATATGACTACATGTTACCCTTAACCACTGTACACTCATTAACACTTATCCACGAGTGGCTGCTGGGTCTTAATAAGTGGTGACTTCTTTGTAAAAAAAACAAACAAAGAAAACAATCCGGCACCTCCTCTAAAATCACGTGAATTCACAAACGTCATCTACCAGTTTAAATGCCCTTTTGAAGAATGTAAGTCTTATAACAACAATGCAACTAATAGTTATGTCAGACATATCACTACCACATTATCCCATCACCTTACCTGCCATAATGTTGAATTTAGTGCCATATTCCAACGCTTACATAAAATACAGCACTGCCCCCACCCTCGAATTTCAGAAAAATTTTAATCAACAACACAAAAATACTACACCACAAAACAAACTGTTAAGATGCCAAAATCCTTGAAACTATTTATATAAAAATGCAAAAACCTACCATAAATCAGGTCGCATTCCAAAATGGTTCCAACACACTTAAATACCTTGGATAACTCCTCCGTTCCTGTCACTGCCCCTAGAACTGGCACACTCTCCCGACTCCATGATACTACTCCCATTACCGGTGCCAGCAGACTTACTAATCTTCATTTGCACCTTCATTCGCAACTCAACCACTATTTAAATAAATCTGCCCATAATTCCCAGCGAGCCTCTCATACAAATTCCTGAAGATGTGTAAATGAGTGCACAAAAAGTTAAAAGTTAAAAAACCGCGAGCTATTTCAGAAGAAAAAATGCTTGGCCCATACATCCATACCTTTGACATATATACAAAAAAGATAATGCGAAAAATTGATAAAATAAAAAAGGTATTACAAAACAGAAGCTTTCTGTTAACGATGTCTGCTTATATATATATATATATATATATATATATATATATATATATATATATATATATATATATATGTAATTTTTTTATTTGTAAAAACATTGTTCACTACATATGTCAAAAAAATCACAGTTGAAACATGTATGCACTCATGCAGTCAACAATGCTTGTATAAATAAATAAAAATACAGTTCTACTTGCTATTGAGCACTATCTTATAAACAGTGGAGTTTTTTCACTGGTTTAATATCTAGGAAATATAGCAATACAATCATTAGATATGTACTAAACTTTTCAGCCTATTAAAATGTGTGCTTTATGCCAAATTGATAATTGCATATGGTTAAAATTGTGCTCAGTTTTGCATTAAATACTAATCCCTATTAATCCCTAAGTGTACATCGAACGGACAACAATATAATTTGATACACTTTATAACAAAGGTTCATACAAAATTTCAGCCAGTATTTCTGAGAAAAATTGAAATGGACAGACAAGAAAAAAATGTTAATATTCACACACACACACACACATATATATATATATATATATATATATATATATATATATATATATATATATATATATATATATATATATATAGAAGTCTTAAAAGCCAAAAGCAATGCGGAAAGGACCGGAATCACAAGAGTAAAGAAAAGAAAAACAAACCAATAGACAGGTATGTTCAAGTAGAAGAATTTTGTTTTCTTTTTGAAAAGGGGAGGTATTTTCTCCCGAAATTAATCAAAGTTCCATACTACCATCGGACTTTATATACACCGGACACACCAGCAACTTGGTTACAAATTAATTATAAAACGAGGTGAGGAATGATAGATGAATAAACAGTTAGATGTTTCTCTACTTGAACATACCCGTCTATTTGTTTGTTTGTTTGTTTTTCTTTTATTTACTCTCATGATTCCGGTCTTTTCGCATTGCTTTTGGTTTTTAAAACTTCCATATATTCCTTTACCATCAATGCTTCAAGCAAACTACCATTTATTTTATACATACATATATATATATATATATATATATATATATATATATATATATATATATATATGTTTCATCTTAAAGACTGGATGGATACAACTGTTTCTATCATTCATTTAACGAACATAGAAAGCCCCCAGAAAGTGTTCAACTTATATAAGGAGAAGGAACTTTTGTAATATTGCTTCAGTTAGAAGCTTTTCATATTTCTTTTTCAGGGTGCTCGTCTTTGAATGGTTAAACCGAGACGGAATATCTAATGACTTTCTTTTGACAAATAAGAAACTGATAGAGCAACATGTAGGAAAAATATATCTTTGTATTCAAATGCTATGTTCATTAGGGGCAGAGGAACAAAGAAAATGAAATCGAGATGAAATTCAGTCCTGTTAAGAACGAAAATGAAAAATGGCGGCTTCTCCTAAAAATACGGATAAATACACTGATAGGCTCCGTTTGTTAGAATCTATGGAGCCAGCAAAGAAAATTGGAAAAAAGAACATGACTAGATCAATATGTGCTTTGCTGGGACATGTAATGCTCTTCAAAAGAAAAAGGAAGGGGGAGACAAAAAAAGATGTATAAATGAAATTTCATGAATTCTTTTTTATTTATTTATCTTTTAAGAATTCGTGTACAATGAGATTTCAGGTATGGATGAAATTCGCCCAAGAAATATAAAAGGGTTTCGAAAGAAACTGACTAAAGATCTATAAGGAAAATAAAAGGCTGAAAAGCAGACAAAAATATCTAATAACAACAAAGAAATAAAGAACAATCAAAAGTATTTTGAAACAGAAAGAAAATCCAACATAAAAAAATGAGAAAGAAAACCACAAAAAAAAGATTACAATTTTTAAAAGAAATAAAACAAAAACAAAAAAAAATAAACGCTCCTCTCCCGTAAATAAAAACTCCAATATATTTCATATTAGTATTATTTCTCTCCACTTTAATTTCCTTACTATTATTTTCTTTAATTTTATTTATTTTTTCCTAAAGTACATCTAATTATCATGTGATTTTCCCCTTTTCAAATTATTCATTCACAAGAATTTGAAATTCAATAGCAAAAACAAAAATGACACATTCTAGTTATTTTATTTTTCTTATTTGAAATGATTAAAATAGTGAAAGATGAAGTGGATGGTGTAAAATAGTTGCTAATAGAAACAGTTGATACAATCTTGTTGGACATGTTGCATCTACTGCCATAATAATATACATCTTCTCATAAACAAATAGGATAGACTGCTATTAAATATGCTTTCATAAGATGAACTAATTGATTGGGAATAAGATAAACAGACTATTTTTTGTGGTGCTTCACCTCACAGACAATCAGGAACTCTTCCACTTACTATCAATACTGGAAGAATATATCTCTCTGCGGTAATGCACGAGTCATGGACACTTGGCAGTCGGACTGACGTATACTCACACTCTTTATTTGTTGTATTTGCTTTTTTGTTCAATATATTTTGTTTCCTCTAATTACCGAGACTAAAACACTATTACATCCTTCCAAGACTAAAACACTATTACATCCTGGTGGCTATAGCAAAACAGATGCTACCTGCATTTGAGGAAGATTTCAGCAAAACAAGGCAGATAAACAAAAAGATTTTAGCTATCTTTTTTTCTTTTTTTTTTTTTTTTACAAAGGAGTCACCACTTATCAAGGCCCGGGGGTCACTCGAGGATAATGGTCAATAAATGTACTGTAGTCAAGGGGACAATATCGTAGTAATCGTTAGTAGTGGAAATTTGGTAAATTGGATTACTTAAAGGGATAGTTCATCAAGAAGTTGTTTACATTGGACTTGAAAACGACCATATTGGACTTGAAGACGACTATCTGCATAAAATGAAAAAAAAAAAAATACACCCGTTTACTTAATAATATGAATATGAATTCAAAGAGAGACTTGGCTATGAGAAGTTACATAGGTGACATGCCGAGAAAAGTGTGGCTACAATAGGTTTCAAAGTGGTATGCTAAAAAAAAAGCTTGGCAGTTTGAGTTTGTGTTAAAAAATATTACATTGGTCGATTTAGTTTTGGATTTGGTAGAAAGAAATTAATAGACAATCTGTGATTTTTGAATCCCATCAATTCCTGTTTGCACACTACGAACCTCTTTTATTCTACTTGGCTCATGCAACGCAAATTGTTATGAGTTTTTTTTTTTTTTACATGGGGGTCACCACTTATCAAGGCCTGGAGGCCACTCAGGGATAAGGGTTATTGCATGTACAGTAATCAATGAGATAGTATTGTAGTAATCATTAGTATTGGAGGTTTGATAGAGTGTCTTACTTAAGGGAGCAGTTTGACAGGAATTTGTTTATGTTGGATTTGAAGACATCCAAGTTGTAGTCAGGTGGGAAACAGGCGAACGGAAGAGAGTTCCACAGTCGTGCACTTCTGAGAAAGAAGCTCTGCTCATGGAATCTACGTTTGGATTTAGGCACACATAAAGAGTGGAGAAAATTATTGACAGTAGTTTCAGCCAGACGGATGTTTTTCGTGAAAGATTGGCGAGGGGGGGACCAGAGATTGGAGCTCAGACGAGCACTTGCTATGGAAATAACGATAAAACAAATACAGGCTCGCAACGTCTCTTCTGTGGGAGATAGGCTGCAGGGAAGAGAAAAGGGCATCCCCACTAAACCACACAGTCTATTTTGTACTTTGTCAAGGCAGGATAGGCTGTTTTTAGCAGCTCCTGCCCAGATGTGGCAACAGTACTCTATCCTAGGACGTACTTGGCTTTTATATAGATAGAGAATTGCATCAGTAGTGAGATATCTTCTGGAGTGGTAGAAGGATCCTACCATTTTCCCAGCGTCCCTGGCAACAGATTTGATGTACATGTTCCATTTCAGATCAGGAGTAAATGTCAAACCCAGAAGCTTGTCAAAACATGGAGCCTCCCCAAGACGAGAGCCATCCATTTCAATTGATGCCAGACAGGGATCAGAGCGTTGATGATGTCAAGATAGAAGCTTGGTTTTGGATGCATTAAAAGTGACCAGCCACCTCTTCCCCATTGTACCACGCGCTCAAGATCAGAGGAGAGAGAATTAGAGAGAACTTTGTCATTTTTTGATGTGTTGCCATAGATGGTCGTGTCATCAGCATAGATGTCAACGAATGATTTAAGTATGTGTTTTGGGAGATCATTGATATAGATCAGGAAGAGAGTTTGGCTCAGGATGGACCCCTGGGGGACTCCAGCATTAATACTGTGGGCCTCTGATTTCTGCTCATCAACCATTACTCTTATGAACCTATCAGAGAGAAATGATTTAATGATTGATAAAATATTTCCAGTAATACCGTAGCTGGAAATCTTGTGAAGAGGTAAGTTGGTTTGCCGATTTCAGAAATAATGGACTTATCCAGATATGATAAATATAGTTACATCAAAATGCCAGAGAGCAATTCATAGCAGTTATGAATCATGACGTATACTTCCATAACATTTTTTGCTAATACACTTTTTGTTGACTACTGTGTTTGTCTTAATTATTACCAACCTGCAAGGCCACAATACTGACGATGAGGAATCCAAATCAAACAATGAAGATATATATTTTTTGATAAACATTGTCTTTAACAAAAAAAAAACAAAAAAAACAGCAGCAATATAATACATGAGTTTTCTAAGTTCTCGGATACAGAGTAACAAAAATAGAAAAAGTCTGTCGATGAAACCCAAAAGTCAGAAGAGTATCTTGTCCTGCCAAAGGAAAAAATTAGCAATAATGAAATGCAAAATGATGGTTTATACATGAAGTTCTTGACATCTTTAAATATTTATTCATCGAGTTTGGTTTGTTTGTATTATTTGGATTCTTCAGATTGCTGTCCTTATATTGAGTGAGAGTTGCACAACGTAACCTCCGACCTTCTTTTCATCTTCAAAAATCAAAAACGAATTTAGTTTAGTTTGGTGGTTTTATTTCATGACAGAGTGGTGGAGTGATTCAACCATTTTTCTAGCGATTTTTGCAGCAGATTTGATGTACATGTTCCATTTCAGATCAGCAGTAAAGCTCAGTCCCAGAAGCTTTTCAAAACATGGAGCTTCCCCAAGACAAGAGTCCTTCATTTCAATTGGCGCAACATGGGAGTCAGAGCGATTATGATGAAAGGAGAGAAATTGCTGGCTTTTGAAGTATTGCCATAGATTGTGGCGTTGTCTGCATAAATGTCTACAAATGATCTAAGAATGTGATTTGGGAGATCATTGATGAAGATCAGGAACAGGGTTAGGCCCAAGATGGAACCCTGATGGACGGCGGCGTTAATACAAGGAGTTTCTAATTTCTGCCCATCAACGATTACTGTTATAAACCTATTAGAGAGAAAGAATTTAATAATTGAAAGGACATTCCCAGCCATTCCATAGCTGGCGATCTTGTGGAGTAGACCTTTATGTCACACTATCAAAAGCCTTTGATATGTCAAGAGCTAGTTTGTTTTTTTTTTGCTTTTTTTTTACATAGAAGTCACCACTTATCATGGCCCGAAGGTCACTCGAGGATAAGTGTAAATGAGTGTACAGTAGTCAATGGAGAAATATCGTAGTAATCGTTAGTGACAGAAGCTTTGTTCATGGAATTTACTTTTAGATGTAGGCATAGAGAAAGATTGGGAGAAATTATTGATAGTGATTTCAACAAGACGAGCGTTTCTCGTGAATGGTTGATTGGAGCTCAGACGAGCACTTGCCATTAAAATAATAAAAAAACAGAGATAGTCTCGCAACGTATCTTCTGTGAGAAAGAGGTTGCAGGGAAGAGAACAGGGCGTCTCCCACTACGTTACAAATCTATTTTGAACCCTGTCAAGGCAGGATAAGACCTTCCTAGCATCTCCTGTCCGGATGTGACAGCAATACTCCATCCTTGGACGAATCTGGCTCTTATATAGGTAGAGAATTGCATCAGCAGGTAGATATCTACTGGATCGATAGAAGGATCCCACCATTTTCCAGTGACCTTGGCAACGGATTTGATGTATGTGTTCAATTTTAGATCAGGAGTGAATGTCAAGCCCAGAAGTTTGTCAAAACATGGAGCCTCCCTAAGACAATAGCGATTCATTTCAATTGATGCCTGATGGGGGTCAGAACGTTGATGATTTAAAGATAGAAGCTTGGTTTTAGATGCATTAAAAGTAACTAGCCACTTTTTCCCCATTGTACCACGTGCTCAAGATCAGAGGAGAGAGAATAGGAGAGAACTTGGTCGTTTACGGCCTTTGATGTGCTGCTATGGATGGTAGTGTTGTCAGCAAAAATGTCTAAATGATGTAAGGATGTGATTCGGAAGATCATTAATGTAGATCAGGAAGAGAGATGGTGCCAGGATGGATTCCTGAGGGACTCCAGCATTTATACTATGGGCTTCTGATTTCTGCCCATCAACCACTACTCTTATGAACCTATCAAAGAGAAATGATTTTATAATTGAAAAGACATTTCCAGCTATACCATAGCTGGAGAAGTAGACCTTTATGCCATACCCTATCAAAGGCCTTTGATACGTCAAGAGCAATTGCCCTAGAAAGGAAGTCTCCGTATAGAGTTTCGCTAATCCCATAAGAAATAACTGTAAGCACATCTGCTGTAGATCTAGGAGAACATAAGCCATATTCCATGTCACTAAGAAGGTTATTTTTGCTGAGGTGGTTAATTACTTCTCTATTTAACACAGATTCAAGTAACTTATTCATGACGCACAGGAGACTTATTGATCTGTACTTAGAGGGAGATGACCGATCACCTGAATTCTTAAATACAGGGCATACTGATAAGATTTTCCAGGGTGTTGGGAAGCAATTCTCTTTAAGACAATGCTTAAACAGCTTTGTAAGTATGGGAGCTAAATTTATATATCTGTAACAGTGAAATTGTCTCTGTGTGTGTGTACATTTCTCTACCAAATAACTCTGGGAAAAACTTTTTAATCAGTTTTCGACCAGAAATTTGGCTGTCAAGGGATAAAAGTTCAACGATTTCACCTTTGAAAATTCTACCAAACTTCTCTGCCAATTTTGGGTCTAAACACATGAAATTTTAGATGTAGGTTACTTGGACATGGATGAAACTTTTTTATTTGATTTGAACCCAAAACAATAAATGTCAAAATTGGGGTCAAAGTTTTTAAAAAATTGACCTCCGTGGTCTACCAAATTACTCAGCCAATTTTTGGTCTAGACATTTGAAATCTTACATAAAGGGTATTCAGGCATGCAGCAAGCTTTTTAATCATATATTTTGGTCGAAAATTTAGTGCCAAGACGTCAAAGTTGAAAGAGTTGAGCTATGCAGACTCTACCAAACTCCTTCGCCAATTTTGGGTCTAAACACTTGAAATTTTAGATGTAGGTTACCTAGACATGAGTCAAACATTTTAATATATATATATACACATGCACATAAAGTTATGAACAGTACATAGGACCTGAGCAAAGTCAGGCTGAATTGCTAGTAATAAAAAAAATAATAATGAAGGCTAAAACACAAAAACAATTGAGCTTATTTAGATTCTGACACTAAATCTCTGGTCCCCTCTCGCCAATCTTTCATGAAAAACACCCGTCTAGCTGAATCCACTGTGAAAAATTTCCCCCACTCTATATCTGTGCCTCAATCAAAACGCGGATTCCATGAACAAAGCTTCTTTCTTAGAACTGCACGCCTGTGGAACTCTGTTCCGTCTGCCTGCTTCCCACCGGACTACAACTTGGATGTCTTCAAGTCCAACGTTAACAAATTCCTAATGAACCGCCCCTTAAGTAAACACTTCATCAAATCTCCACACTAACGTAATGTACTTGCAATAACCCTTATCCCTGAGTGGCTTCCGGGCCTTGATAAGTGGTGATCACTGTGTAAAAAAAAAAAAACAAAAAAAAAACTAATTCCCTCATCAACCCGACCATAAACTGAAGAAATCAGGTTACAAAATCGTTAAATTAAAGAATGTTACTTTGTAAATCTGTAAAAATTTAATACATAAAACTACCTATGTCTGTCTGTCTCCATTTTTTTCAAACTGCATCTCCTCTAAGACACAAGATTGCAGAGTGGCGCATCAAATGATTGCATTTTTTGTGAACCATTATGTTATGGGGCTTTAGCTAGTAAAAATAGTTGCTAAAGGGTCCAAATTTTTAAAAATTGGAATTTGGCAGGCGTAAGTCGACTTAAAGTGATCTTGTACGCATGTTCAAATATACATTTATATGTTCAAGTCAGTTGATTTTTAACTATTTCTTATCCGTTTGATGATATCTCGATCGGCTACAACTAAATGTTTTAGTTTTGATTCTAACAGATGGCACCCAAGTCTTTTTTTTTTACTTTTGAAATCATTACTATATATTGGGTACAATATAATAATCAATAGAGATTTGGCTGTATAATAATAAATACAAAATCTGCATGAATTGAAATATTTAACATATTTAACATATCTTACGACCTGGAAACCACAGGCACTTTACTAGTAGATAATAAAGAAAGTCCAATATGTTTGTTTTCTTGTTAATAACAATTTGGGTAAAAGACAGTTTTACAGTTGAAGACCACAAACAGCCACGACCCCTTTTAAAAATGGCACTGTAAGTTAAGGGCACTAAAAACCAAGTTTTTCACAGAGGAAAAATAGTTATTCAAAGAAGAAAAAAAGTTCAAGATTGATTTTAGATATTAAACTTAAAATCAATCCTTTTCTTATAATGTGGCAACAGTGCGGAGAGGTGTAGAAATAAGCGACCATAGTTGGAATATGTCC